>NC_086381.1:26460940-26543485 GCF_036588685.1 Mytilus trossulus
CGCGAAAATTTCCCTGTTTACAGTATTAAGGATCATAATATTACTCATTGAAGGAATGTATCGGATGATAATGTTCACAATTTTAATACTTTTTTTTAAAAATTTCTAAGGGTTCCGCGGAACCCAGTGTCTCGCCTACTTTTGCTGTAAATCGCAGGCTCAACAAAAATGAGGAAAAAGATCAATAAAAATATTCCTCTTGATACAATCTTTTGATTGTAAGAAGCTACTGTCCAAGTTTGGTAATAATCCAGCATAGTTTATAAATCTAATAAATGATTTAAAAACTTTAACTGTAGACTTTTAATACACGTATGTAAGGTTAACTGAAAGAAAATCTAAGTCCATTTAAAAGTAAAAATCTGAAAAAGTGGATTTTTTTTCTTCAAAATTTACTTCTGGATACTATCTTATGATCATAAATAAGCTTCTGTCCAATTTTGGTACAAACCCAGGATAGTTTAAGAAAGTTAATAAAATTTTAAAAACTTGAACCACAGTGTTAATGTAATGTTTCCCCGCAGAAAAACTAAGTCCATTAAAAAGTAAAATATGGAAAAAAATGATTTATTTTTTTTACAAAATTTACTTCTGGATACTATTTTATGATCATAAACAAGCTTCTGTCCAAGTTTGGTACAAACCCAGGATAGTTTAAGAAAGTTATTAAAATTTTAAAAACTTTAACCACAGAGTGAATGTAATGTTTCCCTGCAGAAAAACTAAGTCCATTTACAAGTAAAATATGGAAAAAATGGAAATTTATTTTTACAAAATTTACTTCTGGATACTATCTTATGATCATAAACAAGCTTCTGTCCAAGTTTGGTAGAAATCCAGTATAGTTTAAGAAAGTTATTAAAATTTCAAAAACTTTAACCACAGAGTGAATATTTGTGGACGCCGCCGCTGCCGACGACGGAATGTAGGATCGCTTAGTCTCGCTTTTTCGACTAAAGTCGAAGGCTCGACAAAAATCAATAGTGCAAAGTATCTAATATTGCTCAAATTCTTTGTTTTTTATTCTTCTTTCTGATGAACTTTGAAACAAAATTTTAATATGCTAATCATTTGTTTAATGCCCTTTTCTTCCTGTTATTTCAAGGCAATGGAAAAACAGGCTGATCACTTAAACCCAACCACAAATAGCAGTGGACACAGCTTAATACATCTAACCAGTACATCTATAAAATGTATATAAACACAATATCAATTTTCAAATTTTATTACAAAACATGATGAACTATAAAATGGTTTGCAGCCACCATGTTTCCTAAGTAACAATGTATAAACAACTGAACAATGTTCTCACAATGTTCTCACAATGTATTTAATGTTGTATCATCTGTAGATTACTTCATTATGTTCATATTTAAGTTCTCACTTTTAGACTAATGTCAATTCCAAAACAGGAATTGTCTTACACAATATCATAATTTATGTATACATTTAGGGACCAGTTGAGAATAAATAGTTCACCTATTTTGTGCATGTATAACAGTTCAATTTGGAATCAATAAGCTAAAAGTACAAATAAAATTGTGGGACATCTCACTAACAAATATTTAGCTGCATGTTACATCATTATTTATTCTCTGCAAACTACTGTGTTTTTGTGCTGAATATTTGCAAATTGGTCACTTTCATATATTTTAAATAGATTTTATATACTGTGGATTCATTATTATTCGTTGGATACCAATTTTCGTGGATGTCGTGGGAACAGGTGAACACGAAATTAAATGTTCAACGAACACCAAATTTTCTATAGGCTTGTATGCAGATTTTGGCAAAACCACGAAATTAAATATCCACGAACATGTAAATTTTTCTCAATCCACGAAAATTGGTACCCACGAAAAATAAATGAATCCACAGTAGTATATACTTTTGATATATACTTTCATATATTTTCATAGATTTTAAAATTTACTAAAATTTCTTTATGTGCTGTTATATTACATACAAATCTACAAACACTTGCACTACTCATAACTTCATATGCTGCTTTCCAAAATTTAAATCAAATTAAATATTTCATTGGACAAATTTTACCAACCCAACTGGAAATGTAATTTAATCGTATATATATTACAATGTAAAAACAAATCATTTAATCATGTTAATAAAAACACCATATTATGCACCAAAATAAACCTTTTAAATATCACATTTTATCTGATATCATTATCTGTAAAGTACATATAACATCTATATATTATCAGCATTAGGTAAAGGCAGAGACAGAATTGGGACTAAGGATTTCAGACTGAAGCTAGTTCATTATTCTCTTTTGTGATAAAGTTTCCATTGTGCAGTGACAAATTGTTAAATTATAGGAAAAGCTGGTCAAAATTAAACCTAAGCAAATTTATGTGAGAATTAAAATGAATTACAGATACATATAAATGCTGTGCGAGGTAAATCTATAAAGGAAATAAACTAGATTACTGGAATGATATTGAATAAAACAGGAATATATTTGTAAACACTACTTATGCATAAATAGTTCTTAACCAAAGACACAACCTTTCTGTTACATAGGTAAGGAAACGAAAGTTCGAAAAGTAGGAAAGATAAAGAAGTGTGTAGAGAATACTAAGTGGTACTAAGACAACATTCTGCATTGTGTGTGTCTTCAACATCAGGAATCAGAACATAATTTAACTTTCAATTTCCACTTCCCATTAAAGACAAGAGTAAAATGAAAACTGAAATCTTTGATTTTTGATTATGCAAATGATATTTATTTTGAGTTACTGCATAAAACTTATATATATGCTGTTCAAAATGTACAAGTAAACATAAATTCCATGTGTGATATTAGTAAAACTTAAATGAAAACGTATATTATCTAATTCACTTGAACTTTTAAAGATGTTGATTCCTGTATGAAGACAAACTATGCTTTTATATTAAACACATTGTATATAACACTCACACTTTTACTACAAGACTACATCAGTTATAGTTTACCACAGTTTGATTTATCTTTCCTCAATCATACCTTTTTATAACTCATTGCAACCACTCAAATTACTCTAATACGTAAAATAATTCAAATAAACGATCACAAATATTTTCAGTGGAAATTTACTTTTACAGCTGGATAAATAATACTATCCTAAATTCATAACATTAATTTAATTTACGAAAGTGACTTTTTTATAATTGTTGAAAAATGTGTTAAAAACTGACCAAGCTGCATGAATACATGACTGACAGCAAGCTTCGCTAACAACCTTCACCTGAACACATTGGCAATGCTGTTGCTTAGCAACCTACTATATTGCACAAATTAAATAAATAATATTGCAAACATATTTTCAATGAGTAACTAAGGGCAACATTACTGCTTACATGTACACCATAGAATTTCCTATCATTCTCTTTTGCATATATTTAAAATAACACTGGTAGTGCTTTTAAAGTAAATGCTAGGTTGACTTTTTTAAAAACATTTAGATAAATCTTATCTGTAATTTTAGCAAAGATTTTAACTGTCATCTGACTGAAAACCATGAAACGAAAGAAGAAATATCTATCATGGTCTTATGTTGCTTTGATAGTTTAATGTTATGAAATCTTCTATTTGATAAATCCTTGATTTGTATAATGATTCTGTGATGACAGAATTTGGCTCAGATCTAGTCCTGTGATGGAGACTGGGAGTAGTTTATCTGTTATCCCACTAGTAGGAATCTTTAAAGCTGTGTATGAATACCATTAGATAGTAACCCAGTAATGTCATGGTACAGGAACATTATAATGTCTATCATCCTCTGCTATTAAAGAGATCTGGGACCAGTTACTGTCAGCATCATCTGGGTAGTAGGCTATGAAGTCTTCCTGACCAAACTGTGACAATCGTAATACCTGGATACGCACACTTAATGTGTGACCCAGTAAAAACATTTCAATCTGAAATACACAAATAAAAAAATCAATTTCTTGAGATTTGATAGTTATTAATAAATCAAAAGTTTTAAACTTGGAACTTTATTCGATAATTCCAAAAAGATAATTAAGTATGTGGCTGAGCATCAATTGCTTTTGAAAAACTAAGATGGTCCTTGAAAAGAGAATTTCTAATCAGTGTTATAATAAAGAAGATGTGGTATGATTGCATATGAGACAACTATCCACAAAAGACCAAAATGACACAAACATTAACAATTATAGGTCACCGTACAGCCTTCAACAATGAGCGAAGCCCATACCGCATATAGTAAGCTATAAAAGGCCCTGATAAGACAATGTAAAACAATTCAAACGAGAAAACTAACGGCCTTATTTATGTAAAAAAATGAACGAAAAACAAATATGTAACACATAAACAAACGACAACCACTGAATTACAGGCTCCTGACTTGGGACAGGCACATACATAAATAATGTGGCGGGGTAAAACATGTTAGCGGGATCCCAACCCTCCCCCTAACCTGGGACAGTGGTATAACAGTACAACATAAGAACGAACTATAAAATTCAGTTGAAAAAAGCTTAACTCAGCAGATAGACAAAAAATAAAAAGTGGATGTGGCCGGGTACTTATATTATACTTATATAAGTTTGATTTAAAACTATCATTGTAAAAAATTTAAACATGTGTTGAAAGGGAAAGAGCAAATGTATGTAGCTGGGTCAAGATTTGTTCAGGGTGTTCAAGACCTATTGGTGGCCTTGGGATATTTTTCTGCTCTTAAGGGGGCTCCCGGGGCTCAATAACTTTTTTTAATTTAATATAGGATTTCGCTATATTTTTCTATAAATAAACTTTATCTTATACTTTTTAGAAAAATGAAATTAAACTAGAGGCTCTTAAGAGCCTGTGTCGCTCACCTTGGTTTATGTGAATATTAAACAAAGGAAGCAGATGGATTCATGACAAAATTGTGTTTTGGTGATGGTGATGTGTTTGAAAATCTTACTGTAATAAACTGTCTTGCTGCTTACAATTATCTCTATCTATAATGAACTTGGCCCAGTAGTTTCAGTGGAAAATGTTAATAAAAATTTACCAATTTTATGAAAAGTGTTAAAAATTGACTATAAAGGACAATTACTCCTTAGGGGGTCAATTGACCATTTTGGTTATGTTGACTTATTTGTCAATCCTACTTTGCTGAACATTATTGATGTTTACAGTTTATCTCTATCTATAATAATATTCAAGATAATAACAAAAAACAGCAAAATTTCCTTAAAATTACCAATTCAGGGGCAGCAACCCAACAAAGGGTTGTCCGATTCGTCTGAAAATATCAGGGCAGATAGATCTTGACCTGATAAACAATTAAACCCCTATCAGATTTGCTCTAAATGTTTTGGTTTTTGAGTTATAAGCCAAAAACTGCATTTTACCCCTATGTTCTATTTTTAGCCATGGCGGCCATCTTGGTTGGTTGACCGATTCACGCCACACATTTTTTAAACTAGATACCCCAATAATGATTGTGGCCAAGTTTGGATTAATTTGGCTCAAAAGTTTCAGAGGAGATGATTTTTGTAAAAGATAACTTAGATTTACGAAAAATGGTAAAAAATTGACTATAAAGGGCAATAACTCCTAAAGGGGTGAACTGACCATTTCGGTCATGTTGACTTATTTGTTAATCTTACTTTGATGAACATTATTGCTTTTTACAGTTTATCTCTATCTATAATAATATTCAAGATAATAACCAAAAACAGCAAAATTTCCTTAAAATTACCAATTCAGGGGCAGCTGATCCAACAAAGGGTTGTCTGATTCGTCTGAAAATATCAGGGCAGATAGATCTTGACCTGATAAACAATTAAACCCCATGTCAGATTTGCTCTAAATGCTTTGGTTTGTGAGTTATAAGCCAAAAACTGCATTTTACCCCTATGTTCTATTTTTAGCCGTGGCGGCCATCTTGGTTTGTTGACCGGGTCACGCCACACATTTTTTAAACAAGATACTCCAATTATGATTGTGGCCAAGTTTGGTTTAATTTGGCCCAGTAGTTTCAGAGGAGAAGATTTTTCTAAAAGCTAACGACGACGGACGACGATGCCGGACGCCAAGTGATGGGAAAAGCTCACTTGGCCCTTCGGGCCAGGTGAGCTAAAAAAGGGGTCACCTTTCATTTATGCTCACAATCTGCCTTCGAAAGAAGCATACATTTTTGTTAATGTTCTTTTATTCTGTTGAACTAATAGGAAAAATAGCGGTTATATCGAAATAAAAAAAGAACCAAATATAAACAGAAATCGCTTAAATTTTACAATTATATAGTTTATATACAGCTTATTCTAAAAACAACAATAAAAATAATAGGTCACTGATGAGTTAAAAAAGATATTTCAATTTTAATGCCAAAAAATGGCATTATTGCACCAAAGGGAGATAATTTGGAGCTTTTTCAATGGCATCTACGTTTTAAAAGTCACCTGGGGCCAACACGAATTGATTTTTTTGAATGATTTTTGTACCATATGATAAAGTAACAACTACTAAAGGTAATTAATAAAATTTGAAATGAAAAATAAAGGTTAAATTTTTTTTCTTAAAATCTTATACCCGTGAGCCTCCTTAAGCAGGTTGTTGTCTTTGACACATTCCCTGTCTCCATTATTGAACAATTGCAAAAACTTGCCAAGAATAACAAATCTTCCCTTAAATGCACAGATAATATACCACAAATGTGAAAATCAAAACAAATTTATGTTAATGTTAGTATCTCGAAACTTTTTATGTGCAGTAGAACTATATGATTATAAAACACAGCTTGACAATTGATATTTTATATTATAGCAGCTCTTTCTTTGTTGTAAAGTTATCCTACTGTTTCAGATTAGGGTGAAAGTTGGCGGCTGCTAAAATGTTTAAACTCACTCCTTCTTTTTGTTTGCACCTGTCTATAAGTCAGGAACCTGTTGTTCAGTGGTTGTGTACTTAAGTGTTTCTCGATTTTTTATAAAGATTAGAACTTTAGGTTTTCCTGTTTGAATTGTTTTAAATTAGTCATTTTGGGGCCTTCTATAGTTTTGTGTTCGGTGTGAGCCAAGGCTCTGTTTTAAAGCCATAATTTGACCTTTGTTGGTTTACTTTTTACAAATTGTGACTTGGATGGAGAGTTGTCTCATTGGCACTCATACCTCATCTTCTTATATCTATATATGTGTACAATTATTTACCTGTTCAATACCAGCATTATTCCCCAGGTTATTTAGATGATTCTTTACAAACATAAAAGGTGATTCTGATGTGTCTCTAGCAAACAACAACCATACAAAGATTGGAATATCTTCATCTCGGTCTTGTTTATCTTTTAAATCTAACATGTTTAGCAACATCAGCAGTTTTAGACCTTCCATTAGATGAAGGTCACATGTAGGGTCAGAGTTCAAGAGATTGATTGTCCAAAGTTCACGGTCAGATTGTGATTCGAAAGACTTGGCTTCTTCAAACTGAAAAAATAATTTAATGTTAAACAAATTGTGGCTTATCTCCCCTAGACCACAGATGGTTGGTTTATATCATTACATGTAAGCCATTGGGTCAGACAGTTTATTATTTATTGAAGTGAGGTGAAAAGATTCAGTACATATGCTGATAAATAATACCTCTATCTATATATATATATAACTACTAGAAGTAACAGATATTGAGATTTTCAAATTTAATTCAGAATATGACCTGTGATAATGAAGCTTATTTATAAATTCATGCATGTACACTCAATGAATTTTACCTTAAACTTTACCTTTACATACACAAGTAATTACATAAAGACTGATGTAGTACATGTACATGTGTGATTTAACACTTTTTTCAGTCATTTTTATTATAACCATTAAATATTGTCAAAGAATAAATTTATCTGAATCATATTTAACTTATGATCCTTCAAGGTCATGGAGTCCATTGTGTTACAACAGCTGTTCCATAAGATCAATAGTAATTACAAAATCTGTCTCATGACCTGCTGGAGTAATTCTAGTTCAACTCTATTCAGATTCTTAAAAGGGGCCAATTATAGGTTTTAAAGTGCTGGTGAAATTTATGATCTTTAAAGAACCTTACAATTACTATTTTAATACCTGAGGGATATTGGTTTATAATCAAAAACATTTTTTTTATTCCATGACTATCAACCATTCCAATTCATTTTTTTAAATTATTTTATTCAATTATAAAGAAAACACAATTTATCTCGTGTCAGACTTTTGTTTTGTTTTCAATGTAATATGCAGAGTATTCTTTGATGACTTTTTCTATAAGTAAACTTCGGTTTTAGAAAATATAAGCTGTTTAATCATGTTGATTACAAAATGGAAAATTTGGTGGAGAGAAAAAAGAAAATTACAAAAATATTCAACCTTCTGTATATTCTTGACTTAGTACACACATTTTCTTATGTAGAAAATGGTAGATTGAACCTGGTTTTATAGCTCAATTAACCTCTTACTTGTACATGTTGTATGACAGTCAAACAAGGAAGAGGATTGTTATGTTTAAACTCTAAATTTAGTGTTCAATAAAATGACAGGAAAATGCTGGAAACAATTTTAAAACTGAGCATGTGAAATAGAGGGCATATGACGTTCTACATCTTTCCGTTTCTAGTGGAGAGTTGTGGCAATTATACAAGATCTTATTTTAAAGTTAATTATAAATACAAATATTATTATATTACCTTTGAAAATAATAAAGACAAACAATGTGACATCATAGATAACCTTTGACCTTCCTGACACGAAAGTCGACCAGCGAAAGTCCATTGATTTAATCCTGAACTCCTCTCTTTATATCTCCTGGTTAATTTATCTGTTATATTGTTTATATCTGACCAATGTTTTGATATATCTATGCCGTGACAAAGGCACTGAAATAATGTCCCTCTTAAACCACAATAGTTATCCCCCCTTACTCTGCATAGATGTTGACATCCTGTTACTTTTGGTATTTCTAAGTAAGCCTGAAAAAAAGTAAAGAAAATATCTTTTAACCCAACTTCTGACATTTAGCATAATAAACATGTTTCAGTGTAAATTTCCATGCAGTTATGTATTATTTCATGTTTCTTAAATTTTGCTATAATATAGGAAGATTGCAATTTTTTTTTTATCAATATATTATCAGCCCTAGGTTCAATATCAGCCCAAGAGCTGCATGGCTCGAGGGCTGATATTGACCGAGGGCTGATAATACCTGCGATAGGAAAAATGACATGTTATGATTTTTTTATCATATGCTTCAACAGTAGGGGAAAAATAACAGATTCATATATTGATCCTTTTACTTGCTTCCCAAAAAGAAGTTGAAAGAGTAAAAATTTCACGGACGTTGACCCAAAATTTGATACATTCAATATGAAATCTTTCTATCATATGCCTCAACAGAGAAAAAAACCCAACATTTTTATATGGACGAATTGAAAAAAAATTATTCAACAATATACATAATGAACATTGTTTGGAAAAGTCAACATTTTAAAGTAACTTTCTAAATTATGTTTCAGAAAAACTTAAAAAATGCATTTATTAATTTTTTTTTAATTTTAATTTAATTATTTTACACAATATACTTTCCAGTATTCAAATAATTGTTTTGTACACTACTTTATAATGTTTTTCACTGAAAACGTAGCATTGAGGTGTATTTTCCGGAATTTGCTGAGATTCACCGGAATGCCATGTGATAATGTTATGGAAAGGCATGTGATAACAATCGAAGCATGTGATAAACATTTCATATCAGCTCTCTAGGCACCAATTCGAAAAATATGGAAAATTCTTTAATTTAATGCTATTATCATACGGTTAAAATCATATGTTATTTAATAGTCTAAGTATATGATAAATACATATATTGAATTACATCGCCTAAATCACACCAACTGTAGCATATTATCACTATTTAATTTTGTAGCTATTGAAACATAATAATTTTCAACCATAATATTCTGCTAATATCACACGAGACCACCTCTTGTTAATGGTGACAGATTTATGTTCCTCAGTCTTTAGTTTTTTATGTTCTGTTTTGTAGACTATTGTTTGTTCTTTTGCATGTTTTGTGGTAAGGTTTTGTATTGCTGTGGCGTTGTCAGTTTGTCTTCAATTTATGTATTTGAATATTCCTTTTCAATCTAAAGCCTCTTTTTCATAACAAGATTTGCACATATGCAAAAAAATTGTCTTTATCATGCTGTGTTTTTCATTTTTTTTAATTGCTTTACATCATACTTTATTTGTCATTTTAAATTTTTTGGATATGAGCCTCACTGATGAGTCTTTTGTACACTAAAGGCATGTCTGGCGTATACAAATTTAGTCTCTGTATCTATGATGAGTTTATTTATCATGTTTATTGGGGGGGTATTATAAATCTTGATTTTCTAATGTTTGGTCTTTACTTTTTATGTTCTTCTTTGATCTTGTACTGTCAAGGGACTGTCTGAAAGATTGACCTTGTATGCAGTTGTAGATTTATTTTTTATTTGCCTTGTTTTTTTTGTTTTTTGCAGGTGGGATATTCATCATATTCCATGTGTTATCTTATTTGTGTGTTTATAATCTCTATTATATATACAAACCTTCCTGATAGTATTAGCTCTGTCTGTCTGTCCTTTCCATTCTCTGTCTACATACTTTGTTATGTGTACTCTATCACAAATCTGTACAATACCTAATAAATATACGGTAATATTTATTACAAACTAAGGCCGTAAAATTTCTCGTTTGAATTGTTTTACATTGTCTTATCTGGGCCATTTATAGCTGACTTCGCGGTATGGGCTTTGCTCATTGTTGAAGGCCGTACGGTGACCTATAATTGTTAATGTCTGTGTCATTTTGGACTCTTGTGGACAGTTGTCTCATAAGCAATCTAACCACATCTTTTTTATATTAGACATAGTTTTGATGTCAAACTATGCAATGACCTTTAAGGTGTTATATAAAGAAATTTGAAGTCTTCAATGTTGCATTTAAGGGTGGCATTTGTATGCAATCCATCATCAATAGGCAAATATATCAGCAGAACCTAATACATGTAATACCATTTTTTAGCATGATACATGTACTGTAAGATGTGTAAACATTTTTCAAATTGCTTTAAATTCATAATTTGAATGTGAAGTAATTGATTTTGAAACCATCTGTCAGTAATGGAATACAAACTATATTGATATATTAGCAATAATGTCTTTGCTCTTTGTCTATGACTGCTCAATTTTAATCTTTTCAAATTAATTTTTACATTTTGGACATTACATTTGTAACTACATCAATTTGTATATGAAATTGCAAATGACATTAAAATTACTAGATCAAAAACTCAGATATTGATTGTCAGCATTGTATAGATAATAGTTAAATTTCCTATCTAATTTAAACAATACAATTAAATAAATTAAAATAAAACTCAGACAGACTGATTGTTAGCATTATCTAATCCTCTAAATGTCATTTTCTGTTTTTGAGTGTTGATATCTCATATCCCACAAACCCTTTTATTTATATGTAATTAGTTTTAACATGATGAATGAAAATCAAATGATTTAATAATCTTTTAGGTACAATACTTTACCATTATTATTAGCTTCCTGTTTACTATCACAATCGTTCTCTTCCTTTATTCCGTTTGACTTTTGACTTTGACTAGTATCTCTTGCACTCTCATAACAACTACTTGAGGATGCCTCAGATGACATTTTAATACTGGATTTACTGTTTAACTGTGATGATTCTTTAGCTGATGAACTTGATGTAGCCGTCTCACCATCCATTTGTGACGAGTCCTTAGCGGACGATGAAAAATTAATCTTTGAATGTGAAGGACTGTCAGAAGAATCATCTTTGGGCCAATCACTTAGATTAATCTCGAAACATTCATCAGTAGATATATTGTCTAACGTGCCGTCTTTCTCAATGTCTGATTCCATTGGACTTTCAAAGCTAATTCCATTATTTGTGTCCTTACTGAATAATTTAGAATGAAATTTATTTCTTAAAGAGTTTCCTGGTTCACTACATCTACGACTGCTGGGTGTATTTTTATTTGAATTATCCCCATGTAACCCCTCCGAGTCCCACGACAGATCAGGTACATCCAGACTGCCATTACAAGCAGGAGAGCTATCTGTACTACTAACAGATACACTACGAGATCGACTTAGTCTATTTCTAGTTTTATCTACCATTTCTACAGCTTTCTTGGCTAATGGATGACTTGGGGAATAGTCTATGCTACTACTATCACTTTGTAAAGCTATGTTTTTTAATTCATTTAATTTATTAGTCAGACTAGCAAACTCCTCCTCAATATCTCCAACTTCTTCCTCTAAATGATAGAATTGGTCCTCTGTAGAACGTCCTACTTCATAGATAGAAGTGAACATTTCATTGTCTGGTGTGGCCAATCCTGACAGGCTTTCGGATTCAATACTGTATTTACGATACCTAGCATACGGAGAAAATTCTGGAGATGAATCTAAAGACGATGAATTACTGGATCCAGCACCATTATGACATTCCTGTAAACGGTAAAGTAAAGATTCACGGAAGAATCGATCGGGGGACCTGAGTTTGGGTAAAGAAGAAACGGAATCTTTTTCATCACAGCTACCAGACTCTGATTCATCGGCAGTGGACACATGACAATCATCAGTTCCTGACTTTTTGGAGTCTGTGTTGTAATCTGAACTATAGGAAGACAAAGGATGCTGCAATGTATTGGTTTTATTGTGATGTGGATTTAAGTGAGAACCTTGGAATCTATCTTGACCATCGTCCTCAGATGGTGGTGTTAGTAAGACACTACTGACCGTCAGTAAATCATCAGATAGTTCTATATGGTATTTAGTATTACTAGAAGCAGTCTGATTATCACAGCTCTCTTTATTAGATAAATGTTCTACTTGTATGCTATCCTCACTGTTTTTGTAAGGAGCACCTGTTAAATCTGGTAAATGGTTAATTAAGTCATCTGATAATTGTGCTGCATGGTTAGCATGTCTTAGTGATTCTATCATGTTTCTATCTGTCAGGGACTGTAGACTGACATTAGCTTTGAGTGATCCTTCTAAATCTAGGTTTGAGACATCCGAGGCAGAATGAACTAACTGGTTAATACTAATTTCACTTTGACTAGATGGTACTTTGATTGGTAATGATCTTGTCAAGTCTTTATCTGAGGATGTCTTCCTTCTTTTTACCTTTTTTCTCTGTCTGACATGTGAAGATTCTGTTTGTGTTTTGAGATTGTCCCTGCTACGAGATTTTCTTCCAACATGTAAAGCTACACCTGTGGTAGGACTGAAATAAGCTGAGGTTACTGCTTTATTGGAGTTAGAATTTCCCATACTTGTTTCACATTTTGTTCCATCAATTTCCTGAAAATAAAAGGATACAAATAAATTATTAAAATATGGAGTATGGTTTTATATAACTGTAAAGTAATGATATTATTATTGCCAAAAAAGTGACTGAATAAGTTTCACTAAAACACTCATGTTCAATTTTGATACACAACAATTCCTGAAATCCTACTTAATCTCAAAATGTTTGTCCAGCGTTTAAAATCTAATATTAATGCAAGCATAAATTTATGAATTTACTGCAAACTAAGCTGTCAATAATCACTAGTACTTTTTAATAACGTTTTATATCTTACTATCAGAGCTTTGAACATTAATCACTTTAATAAATAAAGAACTATGTGAAACAACAATTGTCTTTTTCCTGTTTTATTTCCAAGTTTTGGTTTTTGTTTCATAATCTGATGACACGTACATGTTTGCATAATCTAGGATACAACCATCTTAAACAGTATAAAACTTCCTGCTTAAATATTCCCTGAAACCTGCTAGTTTTATCTTCATTAAAATTGTTTGGTTCTTTATATATTGTAAATAAATTCAGTGACGTGTACTGCTAATTTACATGATATATCAGACATGCTATAGTCCACAGGTTTACAAAAAGAAATTCCATTTTAATGGCAGTTAGTTGATATGTGACCTTTAGTTTTTAGTGTTCACTGTTTCCCGTGTATCAAGATCTTGTGCCATGTCTTAGTTTTGTTAAGATTTTATGGTTTTGTGTTTGTGGTTCAGTAGATTCTACCTTATATTTTTGTAAACCATAGCTTGGTTTATGTGATTTCATTCCTGACAGTACACGCTCAGTACATTCAACCTTATTTTTGTATACCATGTATATCATAGTGGTCTAAAAATGTATTTGCACTTACTTAATAAACAACAGTTATACATTTAAACCTTTTCTTTGATTATAATCCATAAACATTTATACATAATGTATGCATATACATATATATATATATTTCAGTGCTGTAATTACTGCAGTGTATTAACTTCTCTTTTCTTTAGAATGTTAAAATTTACAAGAACACAATTTTCTAAGATAGTTATAAAAAAAAATCTCGTGATAAATTATGACCTTTACATTAAATATGAATACATGTATGTGAAAAGTAGAACCTGACAACTAAACAAAGGCCATTCATTGATAATTTAATAGGTCATTAAACTTTAAATATTCATGAATCAGAGGTTTTTTAAGAGTGATAATATAAAACCTACCCTTAAGCCATTGATCTGTATAATATATATGATTAAACACGATCAATTTATCATTTTCATTCTCATGACAAGCAGAATCTTTAGATGTCATTATAAAATATTGACTAGGTACACTTCCTGTTGTTTACCTAAGGGAAGTAACTCTGGAAAACTTCAGAACCTATGGGAAATGTTTCAAAATAAAAATAAAACTATTTTTTTTCAAACATTTTTGAAGTTGGCATGCAATACAGCATAAAAAAAAAACTTCATCATCACTTTGGTGTGTTGCTAATCCCTAACTGCAGTATTCATTATATAAACAAGGAAAATAACTAGTGCAGTATTTATTATATAAACATAGAAAATCCCTGGTGCAGTTTTCATTATATAAACAAGACAAATAACTCCAGCATATTTATTATATAAACAAGGAATTATTTAATCTGGAATAATTTGTAATTCTGAAGAATTGATTAGAAATGTACAAACACTAGACCCTATTTACAATGGAGGGTTAGCAATAGCAATGCATGCATGGCTAAGGAGTGTTAGTTAGTTCATATGGAAATATCAGTGAAAGTAATGTGAACCTTTGCCATGTATGCATAAGGCTAACCCTTTTTCATAGATTATAATAGTTCATCATACATTTATTTTCCAGAATTAAAAATATTCCAGATTCAAATAATTCAATTATTCTAGTGCAGTACTTACTAATTATAATTTAAATAGTTTTTACACATCAAACAAGAATATATATAGCTTTCTCTAACTGTAAATTTCTGTTTCAAGAGTCCACAAAATAACATCATTAGATGCTAACAAAAGCCATAGATACCAAATTTAAGAATTTTGTTGTTGTTTAATAATTCTAGTTATTTCCATATTTAATTACCTGTGAACCATTCCTCTTCTGAGATTTTTTCTTTTTAGGTGATTTCTTGAACAGTGGTTGTATAAACTTACAGTACAGTCTGTAGAGAATGAAGCCACCAAGTCCAAAAGTTATACCAACCGCACAGATCACTGTTGCTGACTTGGCTGTAAAATAAAAAGTGTCTAAATGAGAAACCAACAGTACTGATCACAGCCGCTGACTTGGCTGAAAAATAAAAAGAGTCTATATGATACCAATAGCACAATTAATGACTTGCTTGAATTGGATGCTAAACCAAAAGCACAACTTTCAGTCTCAAATATAATATTAAAAAAAATACAAAACATGCCAGAATTTGTCAACATCAGCTTTGGGAACAAAACCCAAAATATATGCGAGCAAAAAATAAATATGGATGTGCACAACCGCATAACATATTTGAGAAAGATTTAACGTAAATTCCATTTATTAGGGATATGGGAGAAGGGAATATGATTTTCTGAAGGAAACTGTGGAAAAGAGTTCAAGGTTAATGAAGGACAACTACCTACAAAAGGATTATATCAAACCATTGTTTGGATGACACGACGTGACAACTGTTACATTTTACAGTGAAACTTTTGTTGCATAAGGAGAGAATAAATATAAAAAAACACCTTTTACGAACCTAATGTGAATTTTCCCATGGATAAACAAGTGCAAATTTTGAATTTAAATTATTACTGAGGCTCAATATCAAAATTAATAATCAATAAGGTTACAGGTAATACAGTCACCTGAAACATATCAAATGGATTTGAATATAATAACTCCTTATTATGTAATGACAACATGTTGCATTTCTATTATTTTGACTTAATATCAACATTGATCAATAAAATGTTTTACAAAAATCAAAAAAATTGTATTGTATATTTGATTAAAGTTATGGTCTGTGAATTTTCATTTTAGTAAAATCCAAAGTATCATAATACATGTAAAAAATTTATCAAAAGTGTATGAGTTTTAGTATTTTTTTTTAAAATAAAATTATATATTTACCAAAATCAGCAAGAGCATCAGACAAGATTTAATAAAAAGATAATACATGTAGCATATTAGTCAGGACAATATATAAAATTGAGAATGGAAATGGGGTGTGTGTCAAAGAGACAACAAACTGACCATAAAGCAGACAACAGCCAAAGGCCAACAATGGGTCTTCAATGCAGCAAAAAACAACTGCACCCAGAAGCGTCCTGCAGCTGGCCCCTAAACAAATATGTATACTAGTTCAGTGATGATGGACGTCTTACTAAACTCCAAATTATACACAAGACTGACAAAGGCCAGAGGTTCCTGACTTGAGTTCGTCACAAAATTGCGGCGGGGTTAAACATGTATTTTGAGACCTCAACCCTCCCCTATACTTCTAGCCAATGTATAAAAAAACAAATGGACAACATTACACACAGTACACCTAGTTTAAGAGAAGTTGTAGTCCGATGTCAGAATATGAAACAAAATAAAATAATGTAACATGTATCACTGTGTATAACAGACAGATAAAGTATAATTCAAAGAAGTGCATATATAGTATCACCAAAGTGAGAAAGGATTGACATCAATAAATCATGAAAGATGATCATGATGATGTGAGGTAAAAGTCAAACTGTCTCCTGTCAGACAGACATGTACACCTAAAAGAATAATCAATGAACCAGGAAAGAAGAAGTAATAGTCAAAGAATATGAATCATGTCAGATAGTTCTTTAGACATGGTTCAAATACATTTCTCATCTAAAGTACTTACACTGATCAAGTTACAATAACTTAGCCTTATTAGACATGGACAACCATAATGTTAAATCAATGAATGACTAAATTAAACAATGACTGATGAGTATTTGTACCTAATACAATGATTTTACAGACCAAATATAAGTGAGACTGTATGTATAGTAGCAGAAGAGATAAATTATTTAACAAAACTTTACAGCAATTATACTTTCATATGAAACAACAAAGTCACAGTATTCAAGGACAATCAATAAATAAACCAAATGGAAACTTTATGGACAGTGATTATCCCTTACAGGAATGCTATTGAATAAGCCACTGTAGCATTTTAATACTTGAACCTAAATAGACCTCAACAAAAAAAGTGTTGACTTCAGCCTTGGAAAGGAGTGACAGCCAATAGTAAACGTCTATTATAAATTGCTTGAAAGCCTACCTACCTAGCTATCCTAACCTTTTCAGCATGTAAGCAGAACCTAACATCTTGTAAATTAATTTTATTTTATCCTAAAACCTTTGCAACTGTACAAACATTATTCTGAAATGTTCTGTATGAAAATTCAAAGGAAATGTAAAAACTCTATGATGGAAACTCAATCAATAAAATTGATAGCAATGTAAACATGGTAAAGCAAACATAAGAAGGAAAAGCTTAATGACCTCACTGTCTTTTGGCAATCAGGTAATTTATTGTTACTCAACATAATAGAAAGAGAACACAAATATTAGCCTTGACAGTATTCTTTGTATTAATCATTTGTAAGATGTCATTTTCTATAATGTAAATTTCTTTGTATTGATAGTAACACTCATCTCACCTGTCAGATGAACAACATCAGCAGGAGTGTACAACACCTCCCCCACAAAACAGAAACATAGGTCCTCATAAAAGTTGACATCAATATCCATATTATCAAAGAAGGAATACATGTTTTACAACAATCCTTACGTTTTACATTCTAACAGTTCTTAAAACTTCAGTTGTTTTTGAAGCCTTAACTATAAGGCCAAGTTTTCCATTTGACTGTTTGACTGTTTTTCTGAGCCATTGAAATTTATACCACACTGTTTTCATAATCCAATGAAATATGATATATATATCTGCATGTAAGCTTAAGATAACAATCAGCCCCTAATTCCTGTAACACATCATCAAATTTAATTCCTATTTCCTTCAGTCACTGTTCAACTTCATGTAACAAATTCATATCGCTGTTTATATAGGATCATCATCAATACAAGTGGTTTCCCTCGATACCCCTCTTAAAACACAATCAAGGTTTGCACATTTCTAGACAAATTCACAAATGAAGATGTATGTGTAGATTTATACTGAGCCTGTAAAAATATACTACCAGCTGTTGGCAACTCAGATGTAAAACTTGCATCTTGTTATTTAAGTGCAAACTAAGATATACATGAAAATTGTTTTTACACACATATATTCTACGTATCATGTATGTAATCACATCTAAGGCTTATTTCAGTGACTGCCTAATATCTAAGTAACTTTAAGTTTGAACTAAATGTTATTCCATTCAAAATTGTTCTAGAGCATTGAGACGTAACAGATCTGATGTAATGAAGGACCAGGGTACCAGTTTTCCTTGCCAAGGCACATATTTTATTTGTCCAAGGGAAACAACTCTATTTGTAGGGGGTCCTTTAAAATGTTTTCTCTTTATAAATGCATGTATTATCAAAAACTCATCCAAGATTTTGCTGATATATATATATATATTTAAAATAAAACTATGATATTTATAAATCTCATAAAATCTGAAAAGAAATTGAGGTAATAGCGATTCTTGCAACTTTATAATTTACCAAGACATTTATAACTGTAAAAATGTGACAAGAAATGTCACCTTGAGAGCACTTACAATGCAATTTTCCGTTTTTTACATTTCCAAGGGACATAACTCTAGTAAAAATAACTGATCAGTGCTGATTTTCTAACTCATCCAAGACATTACTAATATATTAACCCTTTGACATAAATTGCATAAAAGTTAGACAAGAATCATACCCATGACTGTCATACTTATAAGACTGAATGGAGGGGGCTTCCTGAAATGGAGACTTAGTGCCCTGTATTTCTATGTCCCTGTAGGATGACTGCTACGGACAAAAATTGAGAATGGAAATGGGGAATGTGTCAAAGAGATAACAACCTGACAAAAGAGCATTAAACAGCCAAAGGCCACTAATTGGTCGATGTTCACCTTTTATTCTTAAAAGTAGAGAAATGAAAAACACAGTTTAAGTTTGATCTGTTTATGTCAACTTGAGAAGCAAATTGTTTTACAATCAATTAAAATAACAGGATATTTTTTTAATACTATATTATAATGTTATAAATTCAACACAAAATGGGAGTCTAATTCTTATGCATCATATACTGTATTATTCTAACAATTAAAAAAAAAGAATTGACAATATACACTGTAAGATCTGATACTATAGAAACATAAACAAGTGTGAAACCATTTAAGTTATTATGGCTATCAGCCATCACCTTGGTATTTACTAAAGAAAGGTTTGTACATTTCCATCTATTAAATAATGTGCAACAGCTATTTATAAAATTTGGAAGCTTTACAGAAATTCAATAATTTATTATGAATTAAGGTAATAAAGCATTATAGGAAAACTTGTATATTATATAATGCTAAATGAGAATGTGTTACAGATTTAAACAATTATAAAAGTGTTATACTGATGCAGAATCAGTATGATGGATGAAGACATTCAATGCAATATTACAGGCATTATTTAAAATGTTGCATTTATCAATTATACTGGAAACAACAAGAATCAAGAATCATTTTTGAACTATTTGTCTAAATCCTCATGATCCTAGTTAATAAAATTGAGAAATGGAAAATATGTCAAAGAAACAGCAACCTGATCATAGAGCAGAAAATAGCTGAAAGGCCACTAATTGGTCTTCAAAAGAGGGATAAAATTCCACATACAGAGGTGGACTTTATCTAGCCCCTAAATTAAAAGTGTTCTAGCTATAGTTCAATAACCCTTTAACATTAAAATTTGTCACAAAATAATCACTGATGTATATTGCTTCAACATTTTAACCTCTTTGAATCTGTATTCTATCTTATGAATGGAATACACTGTAGCACAGTTATATCCATAAACATTCAATAACGGGTGAACCATCTGAGCCCCCCTTAAGACAGTAGACTGTGGTCATGTAAATAATGTGCTACAGTGTATTCCATTCACAGATAGAAATAATTATAGATTTTGGATTTACAATCATGATCATATTTATCACACTCATGATATGTTTTAGGTCAAGTGTGCATACACATATATAAATAAATGAATGAATACGAATTGATGACTGTTTTTTTTTTATAATGTTTATACAGAAACTAAATAGAATATCAAGTGTTAAATTACAACTATATCTTTTAAATAGTCATTTAAAACTTAAAAACTATTTACCTTTTCGTCGCTGATGTAATGTCAACATAATACTGTCAAAAGTTTTTTCTAACACCTGAAGAAAACTTTTAATAAGAAATGACCTTCAAAAGCTTTACAAAATTTAAATATTTTATCTATTTTTAGACTATATGCATGGATTAAATTGAATAATAATACAGCTGATCCTTTTAAAGTATTAAAGATTACACACCAGAAATGGATACTTCTTCAAAATTAGACCTTCTAAAACATCTGCACATTCAAAATTTTAACTTTTAATCTTATATCAATCATGTCAATCTGTTCATTTGAAATTTTACTCTCAAGTCCTATAAAGATTACAAGCAACAAGTGATAACTCCTGGGTATCGAGTCAAAAAACTAGAAATTACACCTACTTCAAGAAGTTGGGTATTATAATGTCAATGAGACACTAACAACTCAACAACACTATAAGAAAATATATCTAGAGGCCAACTAAAAGAGTCATTTTATTCTAAACTAAATTTTTCTTTAAAGACTTTCAGTTTTCAAAAAATGTTAAAATAGCACTGTTTTAGTTTATACTCCCTATATTATTAAATTATTTAAAAAAACATAAAACAAAAAACATTTAATTTCAAAATTATTGAGACAATTTTGGTAACATTCATTCAATCTGCTTGCATATAACTTTATATACACATAGGGCCATTTATAACTCATAGAACTGTAAAAATGACTTGTCCCAAATTGATTCTTGATCTCAGTTTTGTGGTTTAACCACAAACCATTGTTTATAAGTTTAAGGTAAACTGAAGTAATGAAAGTTCAGCAATTTCTCATTTTTAAAGGGGCATAACCCTAGAACAGTAAAAGTGACACCACAAAAATTCAAACTCGGTCTGTGTTTTGTGGTAATCATCATTGTGGATAAGTTTCAAAACATTTGGCTGAGGCAAAGAAAAGTTACAGAACGGAAACAAATTTTGGGACATAAGGACTATGGATGCACAGACGGACTAAGGTAAAACGTAATGCTCCCTTCACTACAGCGGGGGCATAAAACATTTGGAGGATGGAACTGATGAAAACTTTGAATTTATTAGCCAAGCTGTATGTCAAACAATGAATACATGATATTCCTGAAGACAAAGCAACCAAAAGTAACTTAAAAAGATTTCAACCAAACAATATTGACAGTTCTATCACTTAATATATTGTCCTCAACATGTCTTGGTCCTGGAAACATTTATAAGTGTATTGATTCTTTTATTTTGTATTCTTTAACAGCCAAATAATGACTCTTATCATAAATCTTCCTTACTCATGTATTTGACTGTCCAATTATTTCATACCTGTCCAGTACATCTACATGTAGACTGATAGAATAGATTGTGATAATATTTGGTCTGTTGACTACTGGTACTCCCTAACACATAAATAGGATGCTGGCATTGATCATATCAAATAATATTGATATTCCAAGTAATTTATAAAACTTTATTAACATCATGTCTGATGGAGGTTATTACAAATGCCAATTATCTAGATCAACAAATTGTAAACTGCTGAACTATTGAAATGATCATGTTGATTGTATGTCCACACAAATAGAAATAAATTACATGATTTTGGCCCAGACTTATTTTTATAGCTTTTTCTATTGTTTATATTTCTTGCTTGTTCATGAAAACCAATGGAATGTGTTGTTGTCCATTGGTTTAAAAAAAGATTGTTCAAAGTTGTATTGCTATAATTCATAGGATTAAATTAAAAGACATCATGACATGCTATTTTTCTAATAAAAAAAATGAGCTGCATGCAGTCCTCAGGGAGTATAGATGTAAAATTTTAATGTAAAGGCTGTCTGCTATAGGTATATAAGCATTATTCCAATCATTAGCAAGGGATATCCAAGTTGATATATATCTGGAAACCTTTTGATTTTGGTAACATGGAGTTGGAGGGGAAACACACAAAGACTAACAGAAGGTCAAATGGTAAGGCGGAAAGATGGACAGACAAAGTGATGACCAGTACAGTACTAATTCTTTTAAGCTCCTCAATGTTTTTGACATGAAAACCACAAGAAACAACAAATCAAATAAGGAAGTTAGCATTCAGGAAAATACAGTTCACATATATTATATAAGTGCTTTATAATGGGTAAAAACAAAATCACCAGACAATAATATGTACAAGTAATTTCATTGAAGTTTAGATGAAAGCGAAATTAGGACTAAATTGATATAAAATAGCCTTCAGGACATTTGGATTTGTTGCTACCTAAGTACATGTGAACTTAGACTACTGAGCAATATGTAAACCCCCAGGCGTGAAGAGGTACGAACATAGTAGGTATCACATACAACAATACTTAAAACTTTCAAGTTTGATGAGAAAAATTACTTTCTAAGTTTGTCATACACATTTTATCATATATATATTAACTTTAAAACTATTGATATATGATAATGAGTAATACAAACATGACATACATATATGTATAAGTGTAAAATATGGATTAATTTGTATACTAAAACCTACTTGTTAGTCTGATTGGTGGTATCCATAATTTTGTCAAAATTGGTGACAAACAAATTTTCTCCCGTATTAAAATAAACATCCTGTAAAATCCTGGGAGCCTGCAACCCTCTAAAAGGGGGGTTAATGAGGCTCCCAGTTTCTGTGTAATGATTTTTAGTCTCTCTGTTGATACACAAATGCAAAACTGCATGTATATTTACAAGCTGTTACATACATGTAATATTGTTATGTATTGGACTTTACATATCAAACTTTTATCTATAATCTTTATCAGGAAATGTTACCTGTAATGATCAGCTGATCCGTGTAAACAAAAACTTGGGAGTTGTTGTATCCAAATATTGTGTGTACTGGACATTAGACCAACATCATTCAATCTGATGCCTATGGTATTATTGTCCTATGTTGTAATTGATCATGTTTTTCATAGGAATAAAGGACATGTACCGGTACATGTACAGAAATTTGGATTAGACAGCAACCCAACAAAACAAAATGAAAAGATATGAAGATAAAATTGAAAATTAAAATGGGGAATGTGTCATAGAGACAACAACCCTACCATAGAACAGACAACAGCAGAAGGTCACTAATAGGTCTTCAATGCAGCGAGAAACTCCTGCACCCATAAGGCGTCCTTCAGCTGGCCCCTAAACAAATATATTTACTAGTTCAGTGATAATGGACTTCATAGTAAACTATATTTAAGAGGTCATTTTTACTATGGTCTTTGATAACTTGGTGAAAGAACAATGAGTTTGGCTGAAGTGTCTATACAATATAATGCTCTAACCAATCTAGCGTCTAGAAAAGTTGTGAATAAATTGATTATAGCTATATAGGTAGACTATCAAAGATTGGCCACCATTACTAGACTCCCTATTCTAAACAAGAAATTTAAAACATTAAAATAAAATCAAAAATAACCACTTACGATAATCATCATGATCATAACATATGATACTCATAATCCTCACAAAATGTATTCCATACAATTAATCTATGGATACATTTTTGCAATTTTAACATCCTGACAAGCTGAGTTAAATTGGATATGAGGAGTTTTCCCCCTTTTAAAACAAGTATGTTCTGGTATTTAATTTTCACCTCAAATTAGCTAGACTATTACAAATGTATTAGGACAATTGATACATGTAAATTTCATTCATATAATTTATTTATTTAATATAAGCAAGATAAATATTGATTTATAAGTCAAGACAAACATTTTTTTTCTCTCACTCCAGTAATGGAGAATTAGCTAGCTCAAGTACACTTCTAAATTTCAACAAATTTACATTGTTTATTTGAATAACACTGGAATCATGACAATAATCAAAAATATAAGACAGCTAGTATAACAGAAATGTTTTCATATTTTTCGTGTCCAGTTTTTTTTTTTTTTTTTTTTTTTTTTATTGTTGACTGTATACTAGACAGTCTGTTTTTCTCATTGCTGAAGGCCATACAGTTGCCTTTATAAAAATGCTTACATAACTTCTTTTGAACTTTCATGGATAGCAAATGTTTCATCTCCTTATTACTTTTCACAGATCTACTAGCCACCAACACCATGAAAACCAACAAATAATTGATATAAAATGAACAGAAACAAACAAAAAACTGCACATAGTCCAGATAGCTTAAACATGTGATGTGTGTAGGGTGAGACTTACCAGAAGTTAGATCAACCTTGTAGTTTTGTCCAGAGCAGGCAACACATACAACCAATCTTTTATTTCCTTGGATGACAGTAGCTTCGTATAAGTCTTGGCAAAGATCAGCTAGAGATTCCCAGGGGTGGGGCAGCAATACTTTGGTCTGAAGTACATATCTGTCTTTGCATAGACCATAGCATGCCATGCCTTCACCACCCTACACCTGCCAAAAGAGAGAAAAAAGTCAGCCAACAGTATCCCTATATACCCTCTCTAAACAAAATATAGAGACAATTTAAGTCATCAAATAACTGTTTTATGACAACTGCATTGGTCTTCAGCAAAATGATATGCCTTAAACTTCATTTAAACAAAAATAGAAATTGATGCAGATTCCTGCAGTACGTAATGAAGAGTTTATATTTAGGACAACTCAAAGAAATCATTGAAACATTCATTCCTTGGTCACTTTACCATAAAATATCACATCCTAGTACAGCTCGCTATTGTCATGATTGTATGAAACCTGTATTATTATTTCGTGTTTTCCATAATATAGTTATGTATTAAAAATGGAACTGAATCAAATTCTACAGACAATGCCAGACACATTTGATAAATAACTATAAGTGAATCAATCTTAGACAATAAGATGTATCTTTCACCTTTATTCAATGATAACATTGCATGTATGTAGGTATATAAACCAATGACGTTATACTGTTCATTTAACTTGATAGGAACCTTGACTGTTAATGAAGTATAAAGATTGTTGTATTGATCACAGAGATATACATGATCAATATTGGAACTGTGGTCAGGCTTTAACTTCTAAATTCATTCTGTTGTAAACTTTTGTATTGTGCCAATTTTGATTATATACATCAATATGTTTAGTGCTTTCATTTCAACACTGCTCCTAACAATGCTTAACATTCCATGGTGAGAGTCCATTTATTCTAGGATTGGGTTCTCAGGTTTAATCAAATTAATTCTGATTCTCTTAAAGGTTTTGGTGAAAGCAAAATTCGACTTTTATTGCTTCTTGTCAAATGTTTTATATTATATTCAAGGATGATCTCTTTTTGTCACAGGTGACTATCATGAACAAGTGTTATATCTGACAGATCTAATATTCAGTCATTTGTTTTTTGTTTTCCTTTTGGAGATGTTTTTGTCTGTTTTTCTGTGACTTATAATACACCATTGGCTTTGTTAATTTTCCCTTAATACCATGAGGACCAAGAAAACTGCCACTTACACACATGATACATGTACTTAAACAAAATGTACATAAATTTACAAAGGTTCCTCATAATATTCATATTTAATAAAGCTCGATTTTTTATTCATCATGTTCATTAGACAAAATTTAATAAATATACAACACATGCAAATGACAGGACCATGCCATGGCCAGTGTCCTATATATACAAGTCCTAACGTAAACAACCCAGTAAACTGTTAATGCACTGTTAGATCAATACACCATCAAGGACAAATTTCTTATTGGAAACTCAGCCTACATACAATTTTGAACAAAATGTAATATATTTGGTACCTAATGAACTATTAATGAACAACTTGAATACAGGACATCCATTCCAGAAACATTTCATTTTGTGTTGTGATATTGATATCATCATGATCATATAACTTTTTATACTGCAATCAGCTATTCTAATATGACGTGCTTCTTTCGCTTTGTAAACAACACCGTGTGAAAATTCTCGATATATCTATACTTAGCGCAGACTCAGAGATATACATTAATAATGGATGTTACAATATACCTCCCACGTAAATCCACGTGTATTTGAACCTACATTGCAAACGCTTTGCCAATTTTATTGTATTACTAATTTTAATTAAACAAACGACATTATAGAACTTTTATTCTTATTCAGATGCATGATAAAAAGAATTAATGTATTGCAAATAGTTTTGTTTATTTCCCTAAAAATAGTAACACTGTATATTTTGTGCAATGTCAATTTCATCATGGAACACTTTCTCTACAATCAGGGGTTCATTAAGGGATGCAAATAAGCTTGATATTTATGTTACGATTTAAAAAAATATCAATGTACTAATTTAAGTTGCAGTATAAAAACAATCTTTAGTCAATATCACAAAATAAAATAAAATTTGAAACCAACAAAGTTCGTATAATATTGTATAAAAATGGAATTCTGAGGTTTTTTATTCTATTGCATTTGATTTCAGCGAGTCAACATGGCAGCTCCTTTTTTACGAAATGTCAATTTTGGATTTGACGGTAGCTTACGACATGTACGAGAAAACATGTAAATTAAAAATCGGAAATATTGGGTTTGAGAATTAAACATATTTTTTCTAACGGTTATTAACGAAATAATTAATGCAAGTTAAAGATGTATGAGAATATTTGAGCTTTATCTAACAAGGAGTAAAAAAGAACAGCTCCACACACGACACACCAACCCTCGCTTCAGTATTTAAATTAACTTATTTGTCCTATTAGAATCGAAATAATTCATGGAAGCCATAGATTTGTTGTAAATTTACACATGGCCTGGGCCATGTGTAAATTTCCAACAAATCTATGGCTTCCATGAATTATTTCTTAATTTTACTATATATATAGATAAAAAGCTATACGTATAAATGCTAGCTTTATACATCAATGACCTCAACTAACCTATAAGCCCCGCCTCCTTACCGGAACTGTATTTCATCATAACAATGATCAAACTTTTATGAATTTAAACTTTTATGTCTTCAAATTGGTTATTTATATACCATGTTTATCAAATGTTATTAATTAAGTTCATTTTCCCTTTCTAATTCCTTAATATGTCAATGTCTTACCGCCTGGACTACGTTCATAGGGAAATCCCCCAAAATGGTACCCCAAGAGGAAAATTCAAAACACTTTTTTTAACAATTTTTGTTACATATATTTATCTTTTTCATTTTTCATTTTTTTTTTTCGATTTCAGTATCAACACAGTGTGAGAACGGAACTGTACGGTTTTCTTATAATTTGGTCATTCGGGAGACTGTCAAGTGGTGCTCCGACATTCACAAAATAACATTGATGCATATATCTTTCTTATTATTTTATTGGTTCATATTTACGTAAAGAATGTTTTAGCTATCAAATTTTGAAACAGAAACGTTATATAGTAACATAAGAGTTCGTCAAAGTTTCCATCAAGCAACTTGTTATTTTGCGAATGTCGGAGCACCACTTGACAGTCTCCCAAATGACCAAATTATTAGAAAACCGTATAGTTCCGTTCCAACACTGTGATAAAGACAATATACGTATCTATAATACTAAAATTACACAGTCCAATTTTTCAGCCGTCATCACGTAAAAACGACGAATCAAAGAATTCAACTTTATATATAACTAATATAGAACAAAGGTGTAGATTGAAAATTACACCACTCCAGGCCCTTTTGTTTTCCACGTAATTAATATTGCCAATAATTAAGAAGTTCCGGGTAGAGTCCGATACCGATACCAATAGTATATTCACCTGTTACCTATTACCTAATCTGTACGTTCCGCATCTGACAGGCGCACCACCAAACGGTGTATTCAGGGTTAATATGCTATATACACGGGTCATAATCACAGGGTTGACACTACTACATTGTCAAAAAGCTACCTATGGTAGTGTTTTAATCAGTAAGACTTTCTAAGATAACAAGACTAAAAATGAGGAACAGTTTTCAATTTGTTAGTGGGCATACATGACGTAAAACAGCGAATCAAAGAATTCATCTTTATTTATAACTAATATAGGACAATGTTGTTGATTAAAAAATACTCCATTCCAGGACCTTTTGTTTTCCAAATAATTAATATTACCAATAATTGATAAGTTCCAGTTCGATGGGTTCAAACAGAAAGATTTGAAAGCAGAGAAAACTGTATATCTTATAATCGGCATGACTTTATCAGATGACAATACTAATACTAAAATAAGGCTTGCGCATAGTTATATACCTTAATTCAGTCATGGACCCGCGATATCACAGGTGTGTTCTAGTAGTGTCTAAATATACATGATCTATAACAAATTAATAAGAATATCACTTTTAATTTAGTGCACCCAAAGTACTTTTCTAGAATAGATTTATCTTAATCAGGAACCATAAAACCAGAAAAGTTCAAAGTAAAGGATGTTTGAAAACTCGACATGCTTTAAAAATTAAAGAAGTTATGTTATGGAAGTAAGGGGACATTTAAAGAATCGACATTTGCTGACTGTAAAAATGTATCTTGGGTCAATTTGGCTTATACAGTATCTGAGGGAGCTCAATTCTCTTTTTTCAATTTCTATATATACATGATATACATGTATTTATCAACTAAAATTTAAGAAATTTAAGAAATATTAAAATCCTATCCATATTGAAGAACTACATGCAATGACATGTAATTATTGAGCTAGTGATTTTCACAGGCCTGGGACCTTGGTATTTGTAGCAGACATGACAGCCTGGCACCTTGGTATTTGTAGCAGACATGACAGAGGACTGGAAACATCATTAATCAATTATTAGCATCATCTAGCTTTCAAAGATAATAATAAGTGTTTGATTATCCATTTTATCAGAGACAATCATTAAATCACTACACAAGAGGGACCATGAATGTTTCATTTACTTGAAGTTTGGTAGCAATTACCAAGAAATATTTTATTGATGGTTTTTGGATGATAATATGTTATCCCACATTAAAAAGGAAATGTGTAAAATTGCTAATGAGATAATTACATGTATCCACAGGCATGACATATACAAGAGCCTATATGATTTAAACAGCTATATGATAATTTATAATGGTCATTTCAAAAACAAAGTGTGAACGCAGACCTTTATAAAAATGTCATACCTCATACCTATTCTGTGAAAGTGAGGCGCGTAGCTCCCTATATGCTAACACGCAGTTGCGTGCACATCGATTCGGCATGCAAAGAAAAATATTGCAAAATAAAAATTTATAAATTAAATATTTATAGAAAACACATAGTTGTCACTTTTTAATTTATGAAATGTCATTAAATAACGGTATTTAGTTTCAAAATTGAAGTTTTTATGGAGATCATGACATAATGGGACAGTAATTTGTATCTTTACAAGATTTGAATTTGTTATACTCCTTCTAAGACATGTAGTTTCGGAGCACATTTTACTGAGTACAGTTTATCTGTTTGGAATGAGATGTACCTATCGGCATTAGATTGATCAGAACCGAGGCGATGTGTTCGACAGACAGTCCAAGGACACAGTTATCGTCCTTTGGTTTTCGTTGTGTATTGATATAGTCCCTAGTGTAAACAGTGTATAACTTGCATGTTTTATTTGATACACTTTCCCAATTTATTTCTTGATATTAAATGCATGAAATATTAAGTAGGGGGATGTTAATACATCATGTAAATGTCCAAAAAAATTGGGTGCTGAATATTTATGTTAAGTAGTGAATTGGTCCAGTTCTAAAAGGTCAAATTTTATCACATCTGAAGCTGTCAAACTGACTTTTACACCCCCTTAATACAGAATTGTCAATATTTTGAGTTAGAGCTGGTAGAAGTTTCTATATTTTTTATATCATGTTATATTATTTGTCTCACTGGTAGTACACTACACTGTAAAAATCTTTTTGAGAAAGAGCAGGTGCGATTTTTTTAATTTGAATTTATTGTCTAAAAGAAATGCACTACGAAAAAACTGTGTTCTCGGGCCTAAGAGATGGATTCCTGAAATCTAGATTCGGTACTTTGGGAACTTTCCTGAATGATTTGCTGGTTTCAATTTGTCAAACTCAATAAAAGTTAAGGATTTACATCTTTGGTTTACAGAAATTCTGTTAAAATGTGCCATTTTGGCATTCTATGGCTATAATAAGCATTTTAAAGCAGTTTACATTTTATGCCTAAGAGGCATGCTGACTTTCTATCTGACAGTATTTTTGTTCCTGATATTTTTGTTTCTATGCTCAGGGACTAAACTTGGGAATTTCAAGCTAGGAGCCCAGACCAGATACATTTTTGTATTTCACAATTAGTTTCTATAATGTTCAACTGAAATTTAACTGAAAGTTTAGGGGCCCAGCTCAAAATCTAGGAGCCATGGGCCCTTTAAGTTTTGTCCCTGAATTATTATGCTTAAATCAAATTTTCAGGCATAGGCTCATATAAATTTGACTTTGGGATAATTACAATACATCTGATATATAAAATGAGTGTGCAGATGCTCTTAATACTTAATATCTAATACTCAAGAGCATTTAAAAAGCAAATTTTTGCAAAATTTCAAATTTTTAGGCCAAAATCTTGACAGTTGAAGATATTTAATTTATATGTCAAAAATAAACATCCAAATGTCAATACTAAAATGACCCCAGTTTCTCTTATATATATATACTAGAACACACCCGCGAAATCGTGGGCATTTAGAGCGTGGTTGAAAGTATGTTAAGTGTTGTAGGAAGAATTTTGTAAAAGATTTACTGACTTGTGAATTTCAGGAAAAGCATCAGAAGTAATAGGTACTTGGGGACAGGAAAATGTTTTTTTTTAACCCTCTTTCTGTATTTCCAAAATTCCTATTTTTTTGTTTTCTATTAATTTCATTATGAACATACATGTAGTATATTATGAATATTCAAGTCAGGGGCCTGTAACTCAGTGGTTGTCGTTTGTTTATGTGTTTTATATTTGTTTTTCGTTCATTTTTTGTAAATAAATAAGGCTGTTAGTATTTTTATTTGAATTGTTTTACATTATCATTTCGGGGCCTTTTATATCAGACTATGCAATATCGGCTTTTCACATTGTTTAAGGCCGTAAGGTGACTTTCAAATGTTAATTTCGGTGTTATTTTAGTCTCTTGCGGAGTGCTGTCTCATTGGCATTCATACTTCATCGTCTTTTTTTGTAAAAAAACTTAATGACTGGAGAATTTCAGAAAAGGTATCTAAAGTCATGGGTAATTTGGGACAGGATAATTGTTTTTCTAGCCCGGCTCCTCCTTTTTCCTCAAAAGAAATCCTTTTTTTTGGTTAGTTCTCTATTAATTTTAGCGCTTATCTGTATATTATGAACATTCATAAAAGGGGGGATCGCACCGGGAGGGGTCCTGATCCCGATATCCCGGTCGTAAGAACATGAAATCCAGAGGTTCCAAATTTAATATAAATTAAATATCTCGACATCTTGAAATTCGAAAAAAGAAATCTAGGATCTCGAAATGGTCAATCCTGAAATTTCGATCTTAAAAACATCCGTTCCCGACGTCCTGAAAAGGTCTTGCTTCATTTATTACTATAAATAAAATGTATTTTCTTTTAAATTCAATTCTCAGTTTAATAATAGATCCACGGCGGTAATTGATATATTATACAGACTCTCTCTATCTAATAAACTCTGTTACCGCTGTGGATAGTAAACTTGAAAATGGTATCAGACAGAAAATACACTTTATTCCTAGTTTATGTATTTGTTTTAAAGTATACAATAAACGCAAGCCGGAGGTCTAATCTGAATTAAAATTTCGTCCAATGACGGATATCAGACAGAAAATACACTTTATTGGTAGTATATATGTATGTTAAAAGTATACAGAAAACGCAAAACGGAAGTCTAATCTGACTTAAAATTTCGTCCAATGACGGAAACATATCCGGACGCCTTTTTTCTCGTTTTTCTCCCAAAATAACTCAATCTGGATAATCATATGAATGGATGACAAATGCGATTATGCACTGTACATATAGGACACAGAGGCATGAAGATTAATTTATTGTGGAAAGAAGAGAAGAGACACCCAGAATGAGGTCTTCTCGTTTAATAGTATAGATGACATATGGCCATGAAACTTAGCAAACTATCTCATTATTGCCTAAGCTTGGGTTATGCAAAGTTTTATGAAGATTGGTCAAGTCTTTCTGTCCTATTAGGTCTAAGGACACAGTTATCGTCCTTTGGTTTTCGTTGTCTATGGATATAGTCCCTAGTGTAAACAGTGTATAACTTGCATGATTATTTGATACACTTTCCCAATTTATTTCTTGATATTAATGCATGAAATATAAAGTAGGGGGATGTTATAACATGTCAAAACTAGAGGCTCTAAAGAGCCTGTGTCGATCACCTTGGTCTATGTGAATATTAAACAAAGGACGCAGATGGATTCATGACAAAATTGTGTTTTGGTGATGGTGATGTGTTTGTACATCTTAATTTACTGAACATTCTAGCTGCTTACAATTATCTCTATCTTTAATAAACTTGGCCCAGTAGTTTCAGAGGAGAAGATTTACGAAAAAATGGTTAAAACATGACTATAAAGGGCAATAACTCCTTAAAGGGGCACTAGCTGTCAAATTCATGGTCACCAATTTGACTCAAATTCTCATATTTGATTAATAACAATGTAAAACATTTATCCAATCTATCAAACGTTTAAAATAAACAGTTTACAGAGCATGAGGTAGATGATATGTAGGTTCGTTTCGTGTGTATCTAAATCCAGACGGCATCTAATTAACTATCGATTTGACCTCAGATGACCATATAAGCGATGTAAACACAAATAAAGATATGAATAGGTTAAACCAGCACGTGCAATTGGATTTTTATAGGTCTGTTTGATTTGAATTTATAGATTAAAAATATAAGTTTCTCATTGTTTTTAACCGTATAAGAATGATTCATGTGGATCGAATTAGTAATCAAATGATTTACCGTAGTTTCACTTTCATTGTTGACATTCTTTTTCTTTAAATAACCAGTTCACGTACAATGCATGCGTTGTCAGTCTCTAGCTAGGGGTTAAATTAAGTTCACATGAATACGGTTAGAATGATGATGACGTTTTCACTTGCAAGTAAATCAGTCAAAAATTATGTATAATCGCTTATTTCAACAAAATTAAAGCAAATTGATTGCTAAAAGCAAATTATTATTTCATTATTCCAATTTAATTAATGATTAATCTAAAAAAAAATTTACTTTATTTTTTTATATATATCGTAGCTAGTGCTCCTTTAAGGGGTCAACTGACAATTTGGGCCATGTTGACTTTTTTGTAGATCTTACTTTGCCAACATTTATTGTCTTTTACAGTTTATCTCTATCTATAATAATATTTAAGATGATAACCAAAAACAGCAAAATTTCCTTAAAATTACCAATTCAGGGGCAGCAACCCAACAACGGGTTGTCCGATTCATCTGAAAATTTCAGGGCAGATAGATCTTGACCTGATAAACAATTTTACTTGATGTCAGATTTGCTCTAAATGCTTTGGTTTTTGAGTTATAAGCCAAAAACTGCATTTTACCCCTATGTTCTATTTTTAGCCGTGTCACCCATCATCGTTGATTGACTGGGTCATCAGACATATTTTTTAACTAGATACTCCAATGATGAATGTGGCCAAGTTTGGTTAAATTTGGCCCAATAGTTTCAGAGGAGAAGATTTTTGTAAAAGTTAACGACGACAGACGACAACGCCGGACGCAAAGTGATGGGAAAAGCTCACTTGGCCCTTCGGGCCAGGTGAGCAAAAATTTGTGTGCTGAATCTTTATGTTAAGTAGTGAATTGGTCCAGTTCTAAAAGGTCAAATATTATCACGTCTGAAGCTGTCAAACTGACTTTTACACTCCCTTAACACAGAATTGTCAATATTTTGAGTTAGAGCTGGTAGAAGTTTCTATAATTTTGATATTATTTGTCTCACTGGTAGTACACTACACTGTAAAAATCTTTTTGAGAAAGAGCAGGTGCGATTTTTTTAATTTGAATTTATTGTCTAAAAGAAATGCACTACGAAATAACTGTGTTCTCGGGCCAGACTACCAGAGCCTATCACCCTGCAAACACGCCAAAACAGTATTGGAAAGTCTCATTATATGTAAATTTTGCGTTTATAGACCATATGATAATGTAACTGGAGAGTGGAGTCGCGTCTGGTATTATCAGAAAATCACTTCATTGTGTCATATCTAAAAATCTTCCATGTGTTGTAGGAAATATATCAAACGAACAAATCTCAACATTGACTGAGACATACATTTTTTTGTACGAACCTGACCTGGTATGTTATTTTGATGAATTCAGTTGGGAGGTCGCTCCATGGTGAATACGTACACTGGTTTATAAAAAATATTTTTGCTTTAACTGTTTTATTACTCTTATATCTATTAAATATGTCTTTTAAAAGAAGAAAATATCTGATTAGAGGAAAAAGTTCAATAAAACTGTTTCAGCAACTTGGTAAAAATGGTAAATATAGTGCTTTGGCAGTCATCATCCATGTCGCCTTTTACATTGTACATGTACAATGTAGCATAAGCCCTGAATACATGGAATGTAAATATAAACCAAAGTTTCATGTACATTATGTAAGCATGTATATATTTTGGTAATCAAACTGTCAAACACATGAAGAAAAAGAAATGTGAAATAAAAATCAATGATACAAAAAAAAAACATACTTCTATATTGATAATTCTAATTAATTTACACACATTTTTCAATACACGAATATTTTTTGAAATAAATAAAGTGCTGAATTTCAAAACATTTACTCAGCTTACATAGTACAATGTAGTAAGGTTTAAGAAAAGCTCTTCATCTCTTATACTTTCTGTTAGAGCTGTACAATTAAAATATAGTGAAATACATTTGTACATCAACCTATCTCTTGAGAGTTACAAAGTACAACAGTACCTTTCCTGTCTAATAATTCTGTGCCATCTACCGGTTTCTATAGGCAACCAATGATTTCCAGTTCTAAACCTACATAATGTTATTTTATCTTTATAACATGTATAAGGTAATAAGTCTAAATATTCTTCAAATTCAAAGTTTTCTTTAAACAGTTTGTAGCATAATGCTTTTGGAGAACTTTCAATTTCTGATTTCCAAGTCTGCTGAAATTGGTCAAAAAATCTTTGTCTAATGCTCAACTTTAACCATTTTGGATTAAAACTATAGTTACTCTGATTTAACCAAATATTTGAAAATCCATATGCAATTAATAAATTACAGTACTATTTTATAGTCTTATTCATGTTATTAGACTAGCACTAAAAATGTAAATGTATGATCCCCCTATTACTATTTTGCTCAGAGGAAAAAGCAGTCCATTAAGCTATATTATCACAAGTTTTTGTTGATTGTTGACATTTTTATATGTGTTCTTTAGTATTTTAAGTCCTTTGTCATAACTTTTTTTATCATTTATATAAGCTAAATTCACACAGTCATGACAGTTTTGTAAAATTACTTCATTGTAGCTATAGTGGCCCCAAGTTGAAAATCTCCTTTACTTGTCATGTTTGTGTTTATAGAATGTGAATATATATTAAAGGGTTCTTTTATCATGTTTATTCTGAGCTTTTAGAATTTTGTTTCATGAAATGAACCTGTGTGTTTTTTCTCTACACAATCATTGACAATGCAAGTCAAGTTGGAAGTGTTATACAATTAATTAGAAGTGAAATACAAAATACTACATGTATCATGTGTATGTAACATGTACATCTTTTCATGTAATTTTTTATTCATACTTTTCTTGGAAAAGGAGGAGTAAATTTCAAAAATGAATTTTGTACAAGTAGGAAGAAAAAAATTTTTTTCAAGAGTATAAAATAAATGTTTTTAGTACAATGTATCTTCATTCATGTCATTCATGTCATTATCAGATTAAACATCCCCATTCTCAAAAGACATGGCAGCATATTAACGCACAGTTGAACCAAACTGATATACCACTATAATTATGTTACCTTGAATTTTGTTTCGAAGACAAAGATTTCCTGCACTTATCAATACACCTTATCGCTATTTATCCGCCATTCCTGGTAAATCCCAAACTCTGTCTGACAGACAAAATGCCAGACAAAAGTCATTCAGTCAGACAGAAATTTCAGAATTTTTAGATGAAAATTTAGGAAAATGTAGTAGAAAAACATTTAATTTCTTTTTCGGTCATAGTTTGGCATAAACTGCATTACTTGACATCATAAACACGATAAAAGTTAACTTAAAATTTTGACGTCATAAAAGAAAATATCTTGACGCCACAATGGAAGAGTGAACAGATTATCTTGTCATTAGCGGGACTAGTTTCCAAATAACAATAAGGTGTGTTGTTATCATAAAATATAATTATACTAAGATGAAAAGCTCATTCTAGAGCTTAAGATTTAGTACGTTTGTGATTATGTTGAATCAAAATAAAGTTTTACATTTTTTTTTGTACTATAGGTATTTACTTGCTTGCTTACTTGCACTTAATTTTAATTAGACATATTTTGTAGATTAAAGAATGTAAGCTTTCACAGATCTTTCCGTAAGTTTTATGAGCCTATTTTAAAAACATACATGCTAAAATATAGAAAAATAAAGGTTTGGCAGGTAGGTGAAACTTACATAAATGAAGAGATAAATGAAAACTGAAGAGATTGATGCCCGATTTATATAATTCGAAGGCCCTCAGTCAGCTCCAGAAGCAAGGAAGCAGCGCATCTAATTTGGGTGGGCAAATATCCACTTTTTGATATGGAACGAGCTCTGACGTCCCACGGCCCCAGCTTGTCTGGCTAAACAGCCGTCGGACGTCCGAGTAATCTCGGACTAATCGGACTAATGCAGTGTATAACTATATGCGCTGGCGGATGATTTCAAAGCAAATAAAGAGTTTGTTAAAAAAAAAAATTAAAGATGGTTTGCTGTCTCCTTGTTACTTTAAAAAAGTACATAATCAACTCAAAGCCAAAGGCAAAGCCTCATGATTTTATTCTTCTTCAATGTAAATTCATTGCCATTTATGATTTAACTATGATATTAATTTAGGATGTGATTGCTAAAATAAATATAGGTACTACATGCATAAATGCAAATTCCTTTACCTTTAAACTGCACTTATTTATGTAACTCATCTCTGATTTTTAAGAGTCATTTTAAATGCAGAACATAATCAACATTTTCACAGCTGCATTTTACAAACTTTGATTTCGTATTTTTGGTAATTTTGTTTGATTGACATTGATGAAATATGTTTTTATATATTAACTAATTTAACAAGGCTAATTAATCAGGGGCGATTTTTAATTCGCTATTCTTTATATAAACTTTTGATTATGAAGAATGAATTCGAAAATATATGTAAAGGCCTTTAACTCCAAGGGAAGCAACTTCTGTGTGAATCGAGAAGTGACGATGATGCACCGGCTTTTATCTTGCAGTTTTGTTATCTTTTGTGCTTTCATTCATAATGCCAATGTCCAGAAAATACCAACAATCGGTAATATAAACGGAACACGTGTGACAATAAGATTTAGATATGCATACGATTGAAAATTCAACACTATTGTAAAGGGGACTTTCTCAAACTGGATAAGAGTAAAACTGTAAAAAGCTCTAACATATGGTTTCCACTTTCCCGTGTTTTTGTTGTATGTTTCTATTTAAATGAAACAAAGTTATAGACTAGGCATTGTCTTTTAAATCGAATTAACCTTAACACAATTTCAAAACAATAAATTATAGTGGTGTTTGTTTTATATTTAATGTTTAGTCTTATAGAAAACTGGTTGCTTTTTCTGAATATAGATATCTGTGTCCAAAGTGGTTCTCATTGGGGTCTTAGTGTGACTCAGGATTGGTGATTTTTTGGTAAGCCTGACACATGAAAGTTGAATTGTTGTGACGTGAAACAGGAAATGAAGTCTAGTGGGACACAGGAAATTACAAAAAAATGAGAATTGCCTACGTACATAGTGTAAGCGTACAGGAATCTGACAAAACAGTACAATGTATGTGAGATCCAGGATCAGAACCCCTCCAACATGTCCAAAATTGGCAAAAATTGAAGAAATGGCAAAATCACATGTATTCACTCTCTTTGATATTTACTCCTAAGGTCTGATTGCGCCATACACATAATTTTAACACCCAACAATAACTTTTAGACACTTATTAAAAAAAAAATTATGTTGAATGATTGTTAATAAAAAAAAATTATAGTTAGTCAAGTTAGTGTATCGTTTGTCATATACAAAAAAATGTATTTTGTATGTCATATGTTTTCCTATCAACCACATTTGGCGTCTGTTTAATTTATACGAAAACATATGGCAGCGTTTTTTTTACATAGGACAATTGCAAAGTAATCAGACCATTAAAAAATTGCTTTAAGCCTTGACAAAAAATCTAGATACTTTAAAACAGTGGAAAGAACATGCTTTAAAAATTTGAGTAAACAACAGAATAAAAAATCATAGAGTGAAAACCGTATTCAGTGAAAATTGTTATTAGTACGAAAACACATCACACAAGGATAAGTGTGGCATAATTTCAACATTTATGTGCCTCCAACTTTTATTAAGAGTTAAAATTACACTTCATTTATGTAGTACATCTCCCTTTGCCATGGATCTTCCACAGAGTTCAATTTGGACGCTATCTACATGTATTTGTACATGTATTTACAAATGTATCATGTTTATACTGACCAGTAAAATTCTCATGTTGTGTTTCTAACTAAGGAATTATTTGAATATGTTGAATTTGGAATAAATTTTTAATTCAGGAAAATTGATAAGAAATGTACAATGAAAGCTAACCCAACTAGTTAGGAATAAATAGCTAAAGGGGGGGTGTTTACTGTACACAGAAAGGACATATTCTTATACTACAAACTCTGATTCTGGTGTAACTTAGTGTCACACTGTGAAACGCAGATTTCTCTCCCAAAATACTTCCAGTAATTTTCCCATCTGACTTGTTGACCAGTAATTCTCCCATCTGACTTGTTGATTTCAGATAAAAGTAATTAAAATCAACAAAGCATGGCTGTATGGTCTGAGAGTGAAATGTAATTTCAGGTCAACCATTCCTTTTCCTTTTCCTATTTCAATTATTTCCTCTACTCCAAGTTTCTCCCAATTTCCTCCCAAGATTTAGAGAGTGTTGCTGGAGTTTCTTGGTAAGACACCAAGTTTTTAGTGGAAGAAGACGTCAAGTCTTCTGAAGACTTAAGGGGCCGACCCTTGTCATTGAGTCTCTGTATGCCTCATTCATTTCGTATATTACAATTTCAAAACAACTTAGATTCCTGACACCGATTTTTACACATGATTAGGCATCTGAATCATTTAATTTGTAAATTATGATTGTAAAACAATCACTATCGTAAATATGACCCTTTTATTTATGTAAATTAATAGATTTCATCTCATCCACATGAACGTTATTTGTTTACTTGTAACAGGATGTTTTAACTGTAGATATTTGTATTACGCATGCGTGAATTTGGTATCGGGACAACTCGCCCTGTTTACAAGTTCGCCCTTGAAGTTACGAATTTGCAATCCTGCAGACAAGAAGATTTTGTTTTTATATAAATAAAAAGGATATATAAAGTGTTGTCTTTATTCATGATTTTCCTTTGTCATGTGAATTAGATGCCCTTCGTAACATACATTTCAGGGGGATCCTCCCGTCCTCCCGTTTAGGAGAAAAAACTCCCGAGTATGAAATATTTCATGAATGAAAATTTTCAGACGCCATATTTAATCATTTCTTACTACTGTACGGTTGTAATTGACACCTGAGTTAAATTTTACCTGAACATCAAAGAAGATGTATAATTATATGGCTTCACTTGACAGCTTGGGTGTCAAACATACTGGTAAACAACGATGTTTACCTCCGGCTAACTGCCGTTGTGTTATCAAAACGATGTATATTGGGAATATTGAAATACTTTTTTGTTACTTCCCTTTGTTTTAGCCTGTTTTCAGTTATTTTGCTTTTAAAAATGTAAATTGTAAAAAGACTATAAATGATTAATATTTTAATCAAATAATCATAAAATGATGTTAATTAAATGAATTTAAATGATTTTGGACAAATAAAAAAATTAAAATTTATAAATTATTTTAGCAATCTAGACCTCCTTTCAAGGATTACATTGAAGTTTATATGATAAATTTGTTTCCATTTATTAAAAGGTAACATACAAAATGTGCAACTAGACTCATAATAAAGATAAAAAAAAAAAGACTCATAAAAGGTCTAGTAGTCAGATTAATTTAAATTTAGATTTAAATGTGTTAAAGTTAGATTATATTAGATTTTATTGTGTAAGCTAAGAAATCTTCTTAATTTTACTGCCAAATTAAAGATTTTACCTACTTTTCATAGTCAACTGAACATTGTACGGATGGGAAATCCATGTACTTAAGACCTTTTCTTGTTTGAAGAAAAAAATACATTTTAACAATAATGGAACAAAGCAGCCTGGGTAAGTGGGGCTGCTTTTATGGTAATTCAAGTTACTTTTTATTCACCTTCTTCCACTTCAGAGCTATCAGCTCTTTGATTACACATTGTTTAGAGCATGAGGATAGGTACACTCAGTGTGTACATGTTTATACTGTATTTATCCTCAATCGGATTATCCTCAATGTCACAAATTGCTCATGGTTGAAGTCTCTATAGTGACCAATAGTTGCTAACCTTCTACATCATTTAGTCTCTGGTTAAGATTTGTCTCATCCCACAACATGTTCTTACTTTTAAAAGAGATATATTTCTTTTTTAGGTATTATTGGAGCAGGGATCAGTGGAACATCAACTGCACATTTTATGAGAGAATTATTTGGTGACGAAGCAAAGATTGATATATATGAGAAAAACAATGTTGGTGGTAGACTAGCAACCGTAGCCATAGGTGACCATGAGTATGAAGTTGGAGGAGCAATCATTCATCCCAAAAATATGTACATGGTTAATTTTACCAAAATTTTAGGTAAGTTCATCAAAAATAATTATATATTTTGACAATACTTTATTTGAACAAAAAACAGTTAGAGCTCAGACATAAACAAGTCCTTTTTTGTTTTTGACTTAAATAAGTCGAAACATGTATTTATTATAAAAATGTAGTTTCAATTTTATTTTTATCTAAGTCAGAAAACGACCGACTTGTTTCGGTCTATTTATGTTGGTGAAAAAACTTAATGTTACTTTGTAGCCAAACTACACCACCTACATGACCTATGACAGCAAAGACCTGGATGAGAGTTCACAAGGACTTGAGCTATCTATATTTAATAATCTAATTGAACATCCTTACTTAACACAGATGTTTTACCTCATTAAGTGTGATTCCAGGTGGTTTCATTGTAAGGTTAATTAACATTATCTCCGATTTTTTAGACTCTCATTCATATTTTTCTTTAGAAGACAAAGCATTGGCTTTCAATATTGTCATTATTTGATTTAGATGCATGACCTCCTTATAAATATGCGTGGGTCTTGAAATTTACCTAATTTGATCACTCATCGACTTGAAGGAGTCGATATTTGCAACTTTTTGATTCTGGTCAAGTATTTCTTGTTTAACAATATTGGACTTATTCAAGTTGTATGGTGTCTTACATTAAAGGGAGACACATCCAAAAACTTACTTATTTAGACCTCTATGAGTCAAAAGCAAATACAGACTTATTTATGTCTGAGCTCTGACTGAAAAAAAAGTAACTTTTTTGAAAAAGATAGTTTCCTTTGAACATTGTAAATGAAATATAAGTCCGACCATATTTTTATTTTGTCTCAATAAATACATGAAATATGCACAGGTTGGATAGCATTTCTTGACATTTTCAAATAATAATTTCATCTACATTATAGCATACCTAAGATTTGTTTTCAACATGCCTATTTATGTTATTGTATAGGTCTTGACCAGATATCACATGCTGGAGGTACATTAGGGATATGGAATGGAGAGGAGGTGGTTGTCAAGACCAGTAAATACAAGGTCGTTGCCATGGCACAGTTACTATGGAGATATGGAATGGATATATATAATATACAAAACTGGGTACAGACTGAATTGATGAATGACTTTATGAAGTAAGATTCACATACAGAGAGATCCAAATTCAACTGAAAATCTAAAAAGGATTGTTTGCATTATCACATCCATAGCAAGTGGATATTCAATAGGCATTAAACAACTTACCTTTTATATTTTGTTTGCATTGGAGCTTTGGAGGCCTTCAGTTGCATCGACATAACAAACCACAAAAATCTTTGAGTTAAATTTGTGTACAAACATGACAAATTTTACATATTATACTTTAATATGCAAATTTCTTATTTTATCTATTTATTTCATTGGACATGAACATGATGAAGAAAGAATTATATGGGTGAAGATCATTACAGAGTAATTAAACCATTTCATAACAAATTGTAGGAACCGTACATGTACCAATAAATATAACACACAAACAAAAGTTGTGCTTCTACAGTATTTAAGGCTATCTTATCTATCTATGTTGCAGCCTTTTTGATGCCTATTATCTCCAATTGATAACATAAGATGTCGCAGTTTAAACTGAAGATGATGTTTAAAAGTGTGAATAAGTTATATGAAAGTGCAATGCATACAGAAGTTTTAGAGTCATTCAAATTGTAGCAAAAATATTCATCAACTACTGGTATTGGTAGTTTGAACTATAATTTCATATATTGTATGCATAATCAAGATAAGAACTCAAACAAGGGATCTTATGTCTTTATTGACCATCACATTAGAAAAGGAAGATAATATATGTAATGCCACTCAAAAAGAGATGGAATAAGTCATTTGATAATTATATGAGAGTTTACATTTGCTGTCCTTTGTGTACATTTTCCTTGCATAAGAATGTCAGTCCTTTTAAAACTTTTTAATCAGATGTGACCTGAAATTAAATTTTAATTTATAACATTTTAGAAGTAGGGGAGATAACTTCAAATTTAATACTAAACTGTATCTTGACCTTGACACCAATTAAAATTATATGCTTACACCTTTTATAAACATACCTTTATATTTCAGAATTTATGACATACAGGCAGGTGGGCATGCCTATACCTCTGTTACAGATTTACTGGCAGCCATGAATCCAAAGTTTGTTGATTATCTGTCTATCACCATCAAAGATCTCATGAAAAAAGAAGGTTACTCTGACAAGTTTATCAATGAATTGGTAATGGGAGCCATGAGGACTAATTATGGACAGACCACAGACGTTCCAGCATTTGTTGGTAAATATATAGTATTTCTGAGCTACTAAATTATAACAGTACTGACCTACCATTTACTTGATTATTGCTGATGCTTTTCAATGAATAGAACAACTCCCATATAATTGATGATCACATGATAAATGTCTTCAATACAAACGAACAAATTTATCAGTCTTATTAGAGAAATTCTTAACTTGCAATGTAATTTATATTTTAAATAATATTTACTTACACAAGTATCAGGTATATAATTATGTCTTTGCATTGGGATATTTCAAATTGGATTATCTCCCATTTGTCATGTTTATCACAATAAATCTGAATTCAAAATGTGTATGTGTCACAAATGTGGAAATATCTTTAACATGTATAAGAAAATGAATGATCATTGGAAATCATACCACATCTTCTTTTTAATGATCACCTTTAATAAATCATTAAAAAAACTATAGATACATGAAGATGTGGTACAAGTGTCAATGAGACAACTTTCCATCCAAGTCACCATTTATAAAAGGCAACCATTATAGGTCTTCAACACAGAGCCTTGCATGTCTAATTTTATTCATAAGAAAAGTTTACCTACAAATGACTTCTACCATAAATTATACAAGGTCAACACCACTGGTCATTTGAGTTGTTGTTTTCTTTACCTCAATGTTTTCTTTATAATCCAGGAGTTGTGTCTATGGCTGGTGTTGACGATGGACTCTGGTCAGTTAAAGGTGGAAACAAAAGGGTTCCAGAACTTCTGGTCAAACATGCCAAAGCTAATGTTATAGAAGGTGAAGTAAAAGTGGTCAGATTGGTTGAGGAAGATCCACCATTGTATGAAATTGATTATAAATGTAAAAATTGTGCTTCTGTGAATGAGATAAAGACTCGTGAATATGATATCTTAGTAGTAGCTAAACCGTTACATCCTGATATAAACTCTATAAAGTTTGAAGGATTCACAACAGAGATTAAAAACTTTCCACACAAATATCATGTACTGACAACTACTATGGTTAAAGGTAGTCCAAATGCTACATACTTTGGTTTGAATTCTCCAGATGACTTTCCTACGGAATTACTCACAGGAAGTGATCAAATTCATTTTAATTCAATTGGTAAACAAAAATCTGTAAATGATGTAGATGGTACTTCTGTATATAAAGTTTTTACCAATACACCTCTGGATAAAGAGAAAGTTAAGACTTATTTTAATAGTGAAGACGATTTACGTATGGTATTTTGGCGATCTTATCCAGAATATGACTTTAAAGCAGACAGTTTACCTCCCTTTGTATTACATGATAAGATATATTATGTAAATGCTATAGAATTAGCCGCATCAGCCATGGAAATGAGTGTCCTCTCTGCCAAAAATGTGGCCTTACTAGCGCACCACCACTGGACTGGTAACCTAGATAAGATAGATGAACCTTTTGATGTTAAAGGCAGTGCAGATAAAACAGAATTATAGGAAATTATTGATGATACTCATTATGATTTAATACCAGTCAATCATATGCATTAAGTCATTAGATAGATTTTTTTTACAATCTGATTAAATATTATTTCTTATTCTTTGATTATTTGGAGAAAAAAAGTGTTGAAAAACAATCTAAAATCTGACAACACCCTTTACTACTTTCGGTTCTGATCAATTTTCTATCAACCAATGAAATGTCTGCTTCCATAATATTAAAGGTGTGTGTCATTAAAACAAAAACCCAAGGATCTCGAAAGGAAGCTCAAACAGAAAGTAGAATTTAGTGTTTTCAAATTCTTGCAAGCAAAGCATTGACAAGAATCTTTATTTTATTCAAACTGAATCTTAAATAATCTTTTTTTTTATATTTTCAAAATTAAAGTTATGATTGTGGAAATTATTGTTATTTACTTTGGAAAGTCTTAAGCTTTTACATAATATGTTTTCATTAACTTCTCTAAATTTTTGTTAGATTTTTTACTTCATGAGATGCGAATCTTGAGGTAGGGGCTGTTAAACATAGTACCCAGAGAATGATAATTTCACTTACATTGGCAAGTCATGCAAGTGTCCAAAGCAAATTTGGATACAGACATCCCACTGTAATTAAAAATTCACACTCAATTCATACATTGATTTTGCCATTAAAAAAATCATAAGACAATGTAACAAGATCATAACTCATTTATATATGTGATATCGTCCCAGCCATCAGGCATACAATTTGTGACATCTTTATTAATTGTGAAAGACATGGGATCATTTATATTAATTAGATAAAGAGCACAGTATGCAGTTTTCAAAGACATCTTCAGTTTAGATGAACAAATATAATTGTTTATGAACCATTGACATATAAAATGTCTATCTCTTGTTATATTCTTTAAGTGTAATTGCGCCCCATTGATAAACATAATATTTTACATTCCAAAAAGGTGACCCATTCTCTGGATACTTTTTGATTAGTATAGAAATAGACTCCCTCTGAAAACAATTGTTTAATCTTGATATAAATTATTCCATTTTCTTCTAAAATGTTTAACATGTTTAACAATTTAAAAGTCAATGAATTAGATAAACATGATAAACAAGCTTGATTACTTTTATAATGAAGATTTTATGTTTGCTTCATACATTGACTAAGCTTTTTCTACATTCAGATAGATATTTTTTTTATCGGGACATTTTTAACAATTTACTTGTATATACTGTAAATTCAGAAATTATTGCGTGCATTTATTATTGCGATTTTGTAATTTAAGACTTAAATGCGATTTTGATTTTTACGATTTTGAGAAAAATCCTGTTAAATTCATATCAAATATTTCAAAATGCGAATTTTTATTATTGCGTTTACAACTCAGTCGCATTTTTCGCAATAATAAAAACCTCGCATTAATTTCTGAATTTACAGTATGTGCAAGTGTGTGTTTTTAGATTACAAATGATGGACAGTTCATATTTATGTGTTCATAATTGTTTTTGTAATTTAGATTTTGTAATTTTGAGTAGTTGTGATGTAAGATACATGTCTGTCAGTTTACTCAATTTTTAGCCGAAAGAATATGGCTGTTTGATAAAATTACAAACTATTATTATGTGCTGGTACAATCTAACATATAAAAATGTGAAATATAGGATTTAAATTTTTTGCATCTGAATGATATCAACTTATGAGTTTGAATGTCTGTTTGATATCTTTCTTCTTTGTTTCAAACTTTTAAGGAGTTTAACCTTCTTATAAGGATATTATTGGTACTGGGTTTTAATTTTTTTTATGCCTTTTGTGCTTTTGTTTTTGTAATTTTTAACTTATTTTACATTAAAAATAGGGTGCTGGTTTTTAAAAAGACTTAATATATAAGTTCTCCCAAACTACTTTCAGATGAATGCAATTATTCTTTGACAAGGGTGTAATACATTGTAGATCACAAAAGACAACAAGAATAACAAAACGATAATAATCAATATTCTGATACAGAATGCTCACATTTCCAATAAGCTAGCTCTTTAAGTACTTAACCTGCTCATATGAAATCATACCGTCCTACACTTTATACTTCATATGTCCCAATTTCTTGTTTAAGTTGATACAATTAATTGTGTTTTACTTTTGAAAGAAAATAAGCAATGTGTTGACATTTGTCATTTCTTATCAACTACACTACATTTTTTTTGTACATGCATTATTTAGTTAGATCAGTAGAACAGTAGAGTTATTCATGTATATGTGAGCAAGAAATTTGAAAAATGGTTTGAATATTTTCCTATTTTTATCAATATTACTATCTTTAAAATATTTTAAGAAAGTATGTAGTTTTAGTTTTTCAGAGCAGTTGAGAAGTAACATGACTTCTAGTTACATTTATGTTTTTGTTGGGCTAAACAAACATTCATTCTTGAGTTGAAATTTGTGGTATTTTTTTCTTTTCTTTTTGCTTAGTTTATATTGGGGCTATTTGCATATTTGAAATTTAAGGAGGATAATTGAATGAATTCTGTCATTTTCTGTGTAGTGTATTCTAAGTTGCATTGAAATTTGAAAATAGTTTTACCCTTAAGGTATTTGTTTCAGATATCATACAACATCTGATAAATTGTAAAAAGCTTTTTGTGTTGAGATGAAGTGCAAAACTGATGAAATGTATCGACTATATTAGTCCATATCAGAGTTTGAATTTAATTCTATGTATAATGAATGTCATTAGTGAAATTATTTTTGTTTTCATTGACTGTGCAATAGGTATGATAAGAAGGCATGTCAGTTTTATATATATGATAGATAACAATTCATTATTTGTTTATAGAAATCAGAGATTGTTTTGAATAATCATTTTTAATTTTGCATATTTGATCATTGATCATGCTCGGTTATTTCGAATAATTGTTTATTAGGCTATAAAATTCATCAAATTATATGTTTTCATTATATATATATGCCCTTGGAGTACAATCATCAAGATAATGCATTAGAAATTACTCATATGAACTGAACAGTATTAAAAGCAATTCACAGTGAGGCCTTTGATATACAGCAAACTCTCACCAAACTGTAAATACAAAACAGCTCTAGTAACCAATCTCAGCATAATCTTTCCTGAAAAGTTTGAGAAATTCAACAAAGTCTTATTTTTGTCGTGAAAATTGAAACCACCATGGCCAAAAGAAAAGGACAAAATAATTAACAGAAAGTAATGAAAATTAATTTGAGGAATGCCAAAATGAAGTGCTGCATCTGTTTTGTACTTGCAATTTTGTATTTTATCATATTGTTTCTTTTATGCTTTATGTTTTCTTTGATCTGTGTCTGTGATGAAATGAGTTATCAAAGATTGTACACCTATTTATTTTTAATCTTTGGTTTCTAAAGTGTTTTGTCTTTTTCTTTTGGTCATTGTGAGTGGTTTTTTTTGTATTCCTTCCACTAAAGTTAGCTTGCTTCGTATCTTTTATTTAGATTTGATGTGTTTTTTTATCTTCACAAAATCAGATTAAAAATAAACATCAGAATTTAATGTTGAGAAAGGCACATTGATTAACTTGTTTTTAAAACACAATTAATGGCAATACATATTACTCAATTTTGGAAAAAGTCTTCAAATGACAGATTCTGTATCAGTCTTGACTATCATCATATTTGACTGTACAAAGCAGACTGCTCATGAAAGTTGGCGCTGCTTATCAATATTAGGAGAGGATGAAACTCTTAGGTCGTGAATATCACAGGTCTAGTTAGTTGCCAGAAACAGTTTATTTCCTTAGGTAATTTATAACCTAATCATATGAACTTTATACACATATAGATGGAAGATAATCACTGCAATGTGTCCAATGTTTCTGATAGCTAAGCAATCTTAACATGGCTACATCCTTCCATATCTAGATGCATAGTTTCATGTCACCTAGTTTTCAATTCGAAGTTTAGAGTCAATCTGACGTCTAAGACCCTGGACAAATACTTTGCATTCGTACATGTTCCGCCTGGTATCCATGATGAGTTTATTTATAACCACCGGTTCGATTTCACGTCTGATGTATGTTTCCTCTCCGAGGGTATCATACCAGAAATCAACGGCTACACCTCTGTGTTGACATACACTATCATAGGTATGGACATAATTATCAATGAACTACTAGTATTTGAAAACTTGTGACTTGTTACTAATTATAAGAAGCATCTATCCCAGAAATAAATTAACAACTTCAGACTTTGTTCTCAATGTTCATTAACTTTATGTCTTTATTTTTATTTTATTTTTGGCCTTGTGTAGCTTTTTATTCGAGCTTCTTATGATGTTAAATATCCCTTTGGTATATCTCGACTCCCTTTCTCCAAAAAGGTCGCAATCTTTTTGTACAAGATAAGATTGGTGTCTTATTTGACATTTCTTGTCAAAAAGAGGAAGGAATAATATCAAGATTATGTTCAAGTTTAAAGGTCATCCATATCTTAAACCTCGAGTCTTAAACATATTATTTTCACAAGGGATGTAACCAGTGCAGCTCAATATCTTTTGCACAAATTATATGTCACTTTGGCATAACAATCGTTCTAGAATTAATACCTTACAACAAAACTCTACTACACCATTACTTACTATATGAGGTATGGATGTATTATGGAAAATAAAATATGAAATTCTTCCTTTGGAAATCGATCCTTGTTTCCTTATTTTATTCTTTAATAGCATTGATTTATGTTAGCATAACAAATCAGAAATGATATTAATCCTCAACAATCGTATGAAATAGTAAAATAACAAAATACCGAACTCCGAGCTTACTTACTGTAAGCCAAGATCCACATATGATTTGTCCTTTGTATCAGATTACGTAAAGCGGAGTTCAATATCCAAAAGCAATAAGTCTGTTTCTATATATTAGCAATCAGTCACATTGTTAAGCATTTGAAACGTATGCAAGATATGATACATTTAAGTATGAACATCACTTTGTTTTGGCCCTTAATGCTCTTTAACCCTTGTACTTGTTTTGGCTTTCTTACTTTTTTGGTCTAAGTGTCACTGATGAGTCTTATGTCGACGAAATCTGGCGTTTCCAGTTATAAGCCTGGTACTTTTTATAACTATTTACACCCCTTGGTCGATTCCACTGCTGGTGGAAGTTTCGTCCCGAGGGTATCACCAGCACAGTCGTTAGCACTTCGGTATTGGCATGAATATCAATTATATGGTCATTTATATACATTTACTGTTTGCAAAAGTATGCATTATTCGAAATTCTAAGGACTCAATTTGTCCTCAATGCTTTTCAACTTTGTATTAGTTGTGGCTTTCAACAAACTATTTGATCTGAGTGGCACTGGTAAGTCTTATGTAGACGAAACGCACATTTGGTGTATCCAATTATAAGCCTTGTAAATTTGATATCTATTAGTCATGTGTTAGTAATGGTAAAAGATATGTCAACCCTGCAAGTCAAATTATTAAGACTCTGATTTGACCAGTTTTGCTAATATGAATAATTGCAGAAGACTCGTTAGGAAAGTAGTACAACCTAATCCAAACGGGGAAAACTATTCTAGGACTTCCCTATTATGGCGCGAGAATTATTACAATATGCTATTTCTTCCAAAAGGTTGCACGCCAGTACAGTATATATCATATAGTTACTTACTTGCTTTAGTGAATGGTAACAACCCCTGGTCGAATACACTGCAGGTGATGGTATTTACACAGAGGTTATTACCAGGCTAGTAGTCAGTACTTTTGTGTTTCATGAAATTAATCTCGTGTATATGTTCTTTTTCTGTAAATTTTCTGTTAGTAAAAAAATGAATTTTCGAAACACTTACAAAAGGTACCGGCTATTCTACCACACGTATAGTTTGCATTAGGCGTATTTTGTACAACCTGTGAGACATTTTATATTTGAATATTTGGTAACAATGTAATTGTTTGCCAATCGACTGTTGTTGATTTGTGTTTGAGATTTTGATTTTGCCATTTGATTAGAACTTTTCTTTTGGGATTTTCCTCGGAGTTCAGTATTTTTGGGATTTTACTTTTTAATATTCAATTTCCGGTTATCTTATTTCATGATTCCTCGCCATACATCTACATACGTTGTACCTTCTTATTTGATTATTAAAAGTACCAAATGACATACATTCAAATAGAAAACTCGATATAGATTTGATTTTTTTAGGGCAAAAAATAAAATTCACCAAAATAAAGTCACACGATATCAATGTCATGCTTTACTAACTTCTCTTAAATTTAAGGTCCGAACTTTATAGTGTTTAGCCTGCTAGTCAGGAATAAAGAGTTGTATTAAAAATGCCATGTAGGAATTTTTTCTTTTTCTTTTTAACGTCCATTCTGTAATTTGAGCGATTTAAGTTTGCATAAATATAAACATTGAATCGTGGATTAGTTTGTTTACATCCACAGGGCGGGTTCCACTGCTCATAGATGTTTACACTCGCGGGTTTCGCAAGCTCTGGTGTCTCCACTTATGTATTGACATGCATGGCTATTTTATTGTCATATATATATGTAGGACTCTAAAGTACGATGGTACTCTAAAGTGCGATGGCCACGCTAAAGTGCGATGGTCTACGCTAAAGTATGATGGTGCATCACGCTAAAGTGCGATGGCTGTTTGTTCGCTAAAGTACGATGGTTTATCACGCTAAAGTGCGATGGACTAAAAGGGTAATGATTAAGGGCTTAAAATATTAAAGATCACGGATTTAAAAAATAGTCTTCTCGCGAAAGCTAGGACAAGGTTTTATGACATATTTGATAGGCTTTATAATTACCCGTAGGCTTAAGTGATCATTGTTTAAAATTAAGAAGAACGACCACGTAATAATTGCTAAATTGTAATTTAGGTGTGACAAAAATCTTAATATCCTGTATATGTTTGTTGTTTTTTTATGTCATACCGGTATCACATATTTGGATAATTAGTGTAGCTTTCCATTCACACAGTCTATCATTAATGTGAGCAATCTTCTCTCAAAGTCGTCATTGTAAATTACAAATATAAAAAATATAAAATTCGTTCTAATTTTTTAGCAGACAATTTATGATTTACGCATGGAAACATAAAGTACCTTTATTTTACTAACTTTACTTTTCATTAAAATCGACAATATTAAAACGGGAACGGCAAAGTAAACTGCAACATACACAATGATTTCAATGTAGCCATTGGCTTCAGATAGAAACACTACAGGACAAAGGATACTTATGCGTATACTTTTGTATCTGTATAGTAAGATGGTCGACTGTAGGACAAAAGCCCTTCTTCTAGCACCGAAAAATCCACATTTGCTTCAGCCGACAAAACATGGTTATCAACTAGTTCAGGGAAACAATGCGCATGTGCAAGATCGATCGTGATTTTGCGTTATCGACTAATTAGATACGAGATTTGATAAACTGGGGGCATTATCAGTTTATTGATATATCTGATGGGCATCGTTATTACTGAAGTCAGATCAATGAATTTCCATACATGCTATGGCAAACTAAAAAATATACAATATATGACAAAAATAAATTAATTAATTAATCAATAATATCTAACTTGTGGCCAAGAACAGTAGAATAAATATAAAATTCTATACGTTGGACATGATAAAACAAAATGATATTTGTCCTCCAAAACATTTATATTGCAACATATTATATTTTCTCTTTGAGTATTCAGATAACGACCAACTTCAACATTTAATCTAAGTGTGCCGCTACAGAAAAACTGGTTTACATGTATATATATCGTTTGTGAATACAAAAATTACCTTCACGCAAAAATGGACAGATTCATGCTGTGATGTTCACTTAGCAGATTGTCTTTATATTCAAGAAGGTACTGATCTTGGGTCATAAAAATAAAAGTCAATCAACACCTAGGCCATATGGTATGATAAAGTTTTACCTTAAACTATTAATCTCACCAGGCGACAGTTAGACACAATTAATATACCCTTAAAAATCATAATCATGTTCTGACAGTTAGGTACCATTAACATAATACATGTATATATTCGAAATGCTAGACCTGATTGCATGCGTGTATTAAATTTACGTAAGTTGTTTGTGCTTAATTCAAATGCATCGGACATTGGCAATTTTTTAAAGGAAGGGTATATACATGGGTCGTGCAGCATTTTATTTTGATATATTGTGAAGCATACATGATATTGTATACAGAATATCTAGTTAATTTCAATGAGATTTATTAAGATTTTAAACAGAAAAAAGACACTTTTTGTTGTTGTACCTTCAGAAAGTAAATTAATTTTCACACATATATATATATACATATATAGTTTGGCATTTGATTACATACATTAAATGAACAGTTCTGTCGTATATTTGTTTTTGTGTCAGAAAATTCACGTTAGTAGGTAGAAAAATGATATTAAATGCGAAAAAAAATAATGTTATATTACAGTTGCTACCCCCCCTTTTTGGACAAAAAGAAAACAATTGTTGTCATTTTGTCGATAGCAATGAGGTCTTTAAGATTTAAGAGTGAAATATCTGCTTACTTGGATCTTTTGGCATACATGATCCTTCTTTTTGACATGTTTCGCGAAAGCGATACTAAGCGATCCTAGATTCCGCCGATTACTTCAGCATTTAGGTTCAGACTGTGGTTAAAGTTTTGTTTTACATCAAAATCGTTGTCAAACATAATGGAATTTCGGGATTTTGGGGCAGAAGCTTCTTTATGTCCAAAATACAGTATATATGCAGGGCAAAATTTTGCAAATATTTATTTACATTTTCCGTATTTTACTACAAGATGGACTTCGTTTTTCCTAAAACGTTAATTTCACGTTTTGTATGAGGTTAAAGATTTTCATGCATTCATCAATAACCGTTTTGTTTAAACGTCCAGTTGCAAGTTAAATGCATATCCATGCAGGTCAAGATCATGAAAATGATATATGAATATTGAAACTATTTTGTTCTACATTGCGCTGGACTGTACTCGTTTGTTCAAAATGGATCAGTCAGAGTAAAGGCATTGTATAAATCAAGTGAGTGCGGCTTTTTGGCTAAGAGTTCCATATGACGACCTATAGCTGTTTGATTTTATGGGAACTTATATTTCATGGTTTGAACAAGGAACGTATTAACTGTTCCAAGTTTTAGCGATCAGATTATTTATACAATATTGAAAGCATAACATTTATGAACCCATGGTTATTTTTTATTGAATACATCGCATAATAACATTCATTGCGACTATGTGTGATGACCAGCATCAACATTTTAAAAAGCTCCGGTTTAGATTGTTTATTTATATTTTCCCGACAAAAGCTTAACAGAATAAATAATGTAGTGTCACCAGTGTATGATATACTGTTTTGTCAATTAATGCCATTACACCAGCATGTTTCTGGAAATTATTCTCAATCGCCAAAAATGATATTCTGCACATAAACTTCCTCAAAGTTCTAAACAGCCTCCAGTGACTTGAAGGATCTCGTTCCTTCATTAGAGGTCCTTCTTTGTCAAATTTTTCGTTTTTGGTTATTTGCAAGCCGTAATTTCAAATTTCTTTTCCAATTTTCTCCCGTTATTTTCAAACACTATGGTTCGAAATTTTTCACAATTTTTTTGTTTTACTTTTTTTAATATAAACATAAACAAACAAAAAACACTCAACGACTTCACAGGTAAACGGGAAAGCGGCGGGCGTCCTAATAAACGCCTATTAAACATCGAATATTGATGTGTACCATCTATGACTTTGCCCCCAGTTGATCCAAATCTCGCATATTCTCGTATGAATTTTAATTAAACGCTTGACCCACTCAGAATTCTAGGTCGCGAACAAGCTTTCCCTGAACTAGTGTATTGTGAAAGTCATGACATTTGCTTTGAAGTTGTAAATAAAATATTCGACATTTATCTTACGGCATGTTCATTTTTTGTTTGTATAAAAGACTGTTCACGTCATAATGGTCCGTATAACACTTATCAATTCAAAGTTTAAAAAGTTTTGAAATTTTAGATTTTTGGAATTTTGATCAAAGTTTTAAAATATCAAAATTTCAAATTGTGTTAAAGTTTTGAAATTTTGATATTTTAACCAAGTTTTATTAAAATATCAAAATTCTAAATATCGTTTATAAATTTGATAGTTTAGAAATTTGACCAAACTTTTAAAATACTAAACCTAACGCGCAATTTTGATTATTTCACTTTTTGAAAGTTTGATTTTTTAAATGTTTGCTTAAAATATCAAATAGAAAAGGGGCAATAAGAGGGATACCTGAAAAAGCGAAACGAAATAAAAGCGGAACGAAACGAAACAATATGAATTAAAAACATACTGATACTTAAAAGTTTATGTATGAACTGAAACGGACAGTTGAAAGCGGTGAAAAATTGGATGACAAAATTAATATTTCTTAAGAGAAGATAATTCATTTAAAAACCGGACGTACGGCTCTGATATTGACCATTTTACCTGCTGGTTTTTCTAGCACCCATATTTTAGGAGAAACAGGAGTAACAGTAAAAACTGAACAACTCGCAGTAGGTCAAATAGTATGGTTATGTTGAGCATGTATATACATTTTCTACTTAACTTTAAGCCATAAAAAGGCCCAATACACGATGCATTATCTCTTTTGATTTCATTTTTTTTCTGTTTTGCTTTACGACTTCTTACTTTCTGCAATCATGTTGGTTAAAGAATATATCAATACATGTACAGAATGAAAGATCATCTTAAACGTTTTTATCTGTTCTTTGTAAGTTGTTTGCCTTAAATATTTAGCTTTAAGCGTTCCGTAAGGAGGTCGATCAGGAAAAGCGCTTCATGATACTGAATGCATGGTTTAAGGTTGTGCTAGTCCACAGTATGGGAGGTTTTTAATATAATCTTTTTTACGCTGAAATTAAGACGGTAATAGGATCCAATATCAGCAAATTGGAGCCAAGATACTGTTACAAGGTATCTACACAAACTCATCATAGATGGATACCGGAATATAAATTTTGCCGGTTTTTGCGCCAGACGCGCGTTTCGTTTACAAAAGACTTATCATTGACACTCGAACAAAACTAAGTTAAAAATGCAAATAAAGTCAAATAAAATTGAAAAGGTCAATAAAGTAAACTTTTAAATCCAACGTATAGCTCTGGTTTTGTAAAAGTTGAAACCTTTCATATCATATATAAACGTATACCATAAACATTATTTTCACGAGCATTCATATTTATGTAATAATAACCGCTGTACTACATTAAGCACCCAACTTGCATTCATGTTTATGTAATAGTTGCCGCTGTACTACATTAAGCACCCATCTATCCAGTTGTAGGTGTCGGCATTTTGAAAGTTGAAAAGTGTGTTCAAAAGTTTTTATCAGCGATAAATGGTAATTGTCTGGGGAACCAATATTTAGATAGTCCCTGTGTTTTACTTGATACTACCACTAGGGGATTCGATAATGATACATTAAAATATTCTGATCCCTAATTTGATGATATAATATTCTGTGCCAGAAGAGGAAAACAGAAAAATTATCCATGCCTTTTAGTGTTAATTTTTGAACCAGACTAGTTGATCAATGGCGATGAAAAACTTAATAAAATTGTTAGCGCTTCGACAAAACAACCTCACCCCACTTTTAAAGTTACATGGTTACTACCTTAAAGACAACGTTTGGACTGGTTATCATACACGTAGATCCATTATAGGTTCTAAATCATCCACTGTTTTATTATAGTAAACAAAAGGAATCGATTTTTTTGTATTAAAGGATATTACTGTCCCGTATTTGCATTTTGTTATTTGGGTATTTATATTTGAAATTATCGTACGACAATCGACTTTTAGCAAACTAAAAGTTCACATGTACACCCAGTCAGAATGGGGCGTGCAAAGAGAAGCCACACTGTCAGTTGCATGATGGATTTTTTCCATTTTTGGCCGTACACCAATGTCACTCTCGAAAAACCAGTACAATGTTAAACGCAGAATTTGAAGTAAAGAATTCACATACGGAACGCTGAAACTGAAATTTGAAATTCAAGCAAAATAAGAACGAAACAATTAAAGAGGTGTTTGACCAAAGTGAAGTTAAAACATATTTAAATCCATCTATAAGGGCAACTTTGTCCTCGGAAGTTGAATCCTATGTTTCTTCGTAATTTGTATGTAAACAACCTATTTTAAATTACAGATTTTTTGTTTTGCCAGTGACAAATATTTCATGAATGGTCTGGAACAAATTAGCAATAAATGCAACAGGGAGAGAGTGTGCATAATGAGGACATATAAAACCTTTCAATTAGTTTAATTGAGGTCTGGAGCTGGCGTATGACAGTAACTGCTAGCCTTATGTATAGTAGTCCTTTGTTATTTTATTATCATTGTCATGCATTTTAATTAGTTTCTTAGTTTGTTTCCTATTCTGACATAGGACTTGTATTTCCTATTGAAGTGCGTTTTACTGTTCGTATTACTGTGTGTTTTTCATTCTTAATTGGCTAGAGGTATAGGGGAGGGTTGTGATCTCACGAAACATGTCAAACCCCGCCGCATTTGTGCGCCTGTCCCAATCCAGGAGCCTCTGTCCTTCTAAGTCTTGTATGATTTTGATTTTAGTTCATTGTTATGTTTCGGAGTTTAGTATTACGTCTATAATCGCTGAACCAGTACACTTTTTTGTCTAGGGGCCAGCTGAAATACGCCTAGCACAACTTTTATTGCGACGCTATATTCCTTCCGTATCATTTCTTGGAACTGAAATACATCATAAAAGGCAATATATTATCATCATGCAATCGACAAACAAGAAAGGAAAACGTTTTAAGTTGTATGCCAGCCCACCGAGGCGCTTTTTCTGGATCTACCTTCATCAGGAACGTCAAAAAGGCGAATAATACTATATGGTTTACTGCGAGTTGGTCATTTTGCACTGATACTTCTAAATGTTGGGCACTGGGAACACAAAAAGCTTTGAATTATTTATCTCAAATGCTAACCTTATATAAGAGATTAAAATCAACGTGGTTGATTCCGGTTTTAAATAGGTTTAATTATATTTTTTTTTAATAGATGCACAACCTTAAAATTTCAGGATACTGTTATCCCATGTGATGTCTAATATGTTTCATAAAAAAAATCCGACTTCTTCTTTTCATTATTCATTTTGTTATTAAGAATGATTTGATATATTTCATGCTATTTATTTATAACTAAGAATAGTTCTTTTCAGAGCCGTGTTTACATCAGTGATTACAGGTACCCCTCTTTTCGCCCCTTTATATTTTTGATATTTTAAGCAAACATTTAAAAAATCAAACTTTCAAAAAGTGAAATAATCAAAATTGCGCGTTAGGTTTAGTATTTTAAAAGTTTGGTCAAATTTCTAAACTATCAAATTTATAAACGATATTTAGAATTTTGATATTTTAATAACTTGGTTAAAATATCAAAATTTCAAAACTTTAACACAATTTGAAATTTTGATATTTTAAAACTTTGATCAAAATTCCAAAAATCTAAAATTTCAAAACTTTTTAAAACTTTGAATTGATAAGTGTTACACGGACCCATAATCCATAGTACGTTTATTGCTTCTATAATTTCGCGGACCATCGCACTTTAGCGTGTGTAGTCATCGCACTTTAGCGTAGACCATCGCACTTTAGCGTGACCATCGTACTTTAGCGTCCCCATCGCACTTTAGAGTCCTACATATATAATTTAAATATTTTTAAACTTTGATTGCCCAAATTACTCAAGACTTTCTATCATAGATCATTTTAGCAATTTGACAAAACTATTCTGAATTTGGGGTTCCGAACTTTCTAGTGTTGTTCTTTATGTGTCCATTTTTTTGTGTACTCAAGCGTTACTGATGAGTCTTTCATAGATGGAACTTGAGTCTTCTTTATCAAACTACAATCCTGGTACCTTTGATAACTATTGATCCTTTTTTTAAGAGACTGAACTATGTGTCTACATAAACAAAACTCCACTACACCATTACTTAAACAAGGCGAAATGAATTAAAACGACTTCTAAATGAATTGTCCAAAAATGCCCTTGAATTTCGCAGGTGTAAAATCGTTCAGGCCTGGCCCTATTTTACCAATTTGGAAGGAATCTAAACTGTATGATATGTTGTCCACAGCACTGGGCACTATTCCTAGTTAAGAATAAAAATTCTCAAAATATTTTAATGAACAATTGTTTTTAATGTAAAAACTATGAATCATAATGAAGATGATTGTCTTTGATATGATTGCATGTATTTATATTCCAGCCGTCTCAATTAAATTTATACAAACATACATATATATACAATGTGTGCAGTTTTCTCAGGAAACTTGCTTTACATAGCATTACCCTTTTGTAAAGTAATTCATATATAGTACACTAATATGAATTTACATTATTACTATTACTTGTAAAGTAATTCATACATAGTACATTACTATGAATTTACACAATTAATTGTACTTGTAAAGTAATTCATACACTAATATGAATTTACATAATTAATATTACTTGTAAAGCAATTCATACATAGTTCAGTAATATGGATTTACACTATTTCTAAGTTTATATTTCAGCTGGTCTTTTATCAACAGTGAGCCACAACCCATTTTCTGGTCTCAAATAAAACGTCTTTGCTAAAGTTGGAGGATCCTAGAAAGGAGAGAAAAATCAATAGTTCTACATTCTATTGTTCAATCCGTTCACATTGTCCCATGTGTATGAAAAGTTGACCTATATTTGTTAATGTCTATGTCATTTTGTGGAGATTTGCCTCATTCGCAATCATACCGCATCTTCTTTTTTATAAGTTTTTATATAAATAGTATAGGTTATTAAAAAAATCACTCATATTGTTTTCTGAGCAATTCCAGTTCAAATTTTTATTTTATTTTTGTCAGGAACTATTTTTAAAACATGACCAATACCGCAACAGTATTGTATTTAAGTTGTATATGCTGGTGTAAAATGCCACGATAAGTCATAGACAATGTTTTGATGTAGTACTACATGCTTTTTTATGACACCCATGCCATTTGAACAGTTAATTTTCAACTTGAACAAAATACCCATGGATTTGTTTTTTTTAATGTATTGGTGAAAGGGAATATATAACTGTGTGAAAAATGAAGCCGAAAATATAACATGAACTTGCAATATATTGTTACTCACATTCTGTTTTGAGCTAAGTGAAAACTTATATTTCTGAATCAAAGACACAACAGCGAATTTTACTGCAAGTTTAGCATACGATTGTCCAAAACAATCTCTCGGGCCAGCACCAAAAGGTATGAAAGACATTGGATGACGTTTAGAGACGTTTTCCTTGCTAAATCTAAAAATATAAGAGAAAATATGAATATAAAAAAGAAAGATGTGGTATCGTTTCAAAACGATAATCTCCACCATTTCATGCCTTCATATGGATTGAAACCAAACAACCCTGCCATACTATATATTTCAGTGTCAGCTTATATATATTTTCAGTGTCAACTTCTATATATTTCAGTATCGGATTATATCATTGTTAACTTCTATATATTTCAATGTAAGGTCACATATATTATCAGTGTCACCTTCTATATATTTTAGTTTCGAGCTATGTATATTTCACTATTCGGTTATATATATATATTTCAGTGTCAGCTGGTTATATATATTTCAGTTTCACGTTATTAGATATAGGAAGATGTGGTGTGAGTGCCAATGAGACAACTCTCATACATATTTCAGTAGGTTATGTATGACATACCTGTTGGGATCAAACTTTTCAGGATTAGGAAAGTTATCTTTATTTCTGTGTATAGCATATATTGGGAACTGAATTTCGGTTCCCTTAGGAAATTTGATTCCTTTAACGACTGTATCCTCTCCTACTGCTCTACCATACCTACAATTAATTATTATCTGCTAATTAATAAATCATTGAAGATTTTACGAAGTATACTCTTGCCTGTTTGACGAGCAAGGTCGTGTGAACACCTATATATAGTTAAATCGTTAAAATATGCAGTTTGTACATGAAGTAACACCACAGCCTGTCAAACTTAATAAGACATAATTTACCAGTTAGTAAACCTCCTGTGAAATGGATTGTCTGCGTTAGAATTAAAAGTATTTTCCAGTATATTCCCACGCAAAATGTTTTTTTACATCCGGATTTATAGTTTAATATAGAAGAAATTGTGTCATAAATGTCATAAATGTATTTAAATCTTCCACACGGATAAATTTAATTTAAATTTTAAATAGTCATAAAATACGTGTTGCTTATTCACCATTATAATGAAACGAAAAATGTAGAAAATCTAAATTTATATAAATGAACTTTCTAGTCCAGTGAAAAGTAAAATCACAAAAATACTGAGCTCCAAGGAAAATTCAAAACGGAAAGTCCCTTATCAAAATAAAATTTGTTATATATTTTCCCGAAGGTAATATTGTGAAAAGCACCTAAACTTAAGACATTGCAATATTCTTCTTAAAATTGAGTTCAAATTTTAATTTAAATGAGTAACATTCCACTAACACCACCACTCCTCTCGTGCCATTGCCGTCATGTTCAGTAAATGTTCGACTTACCTTAGATAAGTAGGAAATATACGCAATGATTCATTCAGAACCATGTCTAAGTATAGTAGATTTTCTATATCATCATATGACATATGTTCCTGTAGAAAATAATGAAATCATTATACCTAATGTAAACATCTATTATATGATTTATTCGTCTTTCTCTAATTATGGTCACTACTGTGTTCTTGGTATTAAATGGACATGGACAAGGGTACTTTTTTGTAACTTGTTTACAAGGAGAAGTTGCTTTTTTCAATTTCTTTATGTTAACTGGTTGTTTAAATGTAGATGTTGTTTCCAGTTATTTTGTTATCTCCATTGAGTTTATTGTTCTTGTCTGTGTAGTCTCGGTTGTTAAAGAATTTCAAAGGCTGTATTGCTACCCGATTATATATGTGCTGTTTGCGTAAAGGTTTATGGATTCAAGATCTTTGTTTTTCCTTTATGAATTCAATAAGCGGCAACAATAACTAGTTGATGCGTTAGTATTGTATATAAAAATAAACAGCTGCTTCATGAGCGCATGATACGTCCGACGTCTTGTGTGGAAGTTTTATGCAATAATCATAAATAGTTTCTGAGAAAGTTTTAAGCAATAACCATATATTGTTTTTGAGACACGGCGGGACATGTGAAACCCCCAACCCTATTTTTTTTATACAAAAAACTAAATATCACTAAAATAAAATTTTGAATCAAAACCAAAAAGTATACAGATCTTTAGATTAATATAACAAAAAAGTGTAAAGTTTTAAGCAATAATTATAAATTATTTTTGAGATACAGTGCGACATGTAAAAAAAACCTCCCCTGTTTAACAAAATACTTAATAACTTCAAAATAAAGTTTTAAATCATCACCAAAAAGTATACAGATCTTTAGATTAATATATCAAAGAAGTGTGTAAAGATTTAAGCAATAATCATAAATTGTTTTTGAGATACGGCACAACATGTAAAAAAAAACTCCCCCTTTTTTACAAAATACTCAATAACTCAAAATGAAATTTTGAATCATCACCAAAAAGTATAAAGATATTAAGATTAATATAACTAAGAAGTGTTTAAAGTTTTAAGCCATAATCAAGAATCGTTTTTGAGATACGGTGCGACATGTGAAAAAAAAACGCCCCTGTTTTAGTTACAAAGTGCCGTAACTCAAAAAGTTTTAATCTTATTTTTTACCAAAAAGTATACAGATCATTTGACCATCATAAGAAACAACTAGTTTCATGAAATTTGGATAAGTCGTTCTCAAGTAACGGTGCGACATGTTTACGCAGGACAGACGGACAGACGGACGGATGGACGGACAGACTGACGGACAGACGGACGGACACCGGACATTTGTATACCATAATACGTCCCGTCAAAATTTTGACGGGCGTATAAAAAATCAGGGCAGGTCTATTTCGTGCATTCATAAGAGAAATGTGAATGAACCAAAATATACATCACATCCCGACACTAATCCGTAGGAAATTCGAAATTAGAACCACATTTTAGACTCTCATAATTTGGTGTCAAATTATGTATTAAAAAAGAACAATTGAAGTTATGACCGGTTTTCAATGAATTATACAAACTTTAAAAAAAAAAAGTCTTTCTATCTAAGAAAGATTGTTGTCAAAGTTTTTCTGTCATTTGTAATTAGGTATTTCTAAAACATTTAACCATAGATTTAGTTCGTTTAAATCCAAAACGTCACAATTAATATAGACACAGGAAGAGTGTATGGGTTTTGGAAAATATACATAAATGGAGAAAAAAGACACCACTGACCGTCGTCCTATTATAGTTTGTTGTTCGGTGTGAGCCAAGGCTCCGTGTTGAAGGCCGTACTTTAACCTATAATGGTTTACTTTTTAAATTGTTATTTGGATGGAGAGTTGTCTCATTGGCACTCACACCACATCTTCCTATATCTATTATAAAATAAAAAAATGTTTAATCTTCGTTTTTGCCTTTATACTTACAGACGATAGATTATTTGATATTTCTGATACTACTTTATCTTGACACTCCGGATGTTTGGCCAGACAATATAGCGTAAACACTATGGTACTAGCAGTTGTATCGTACCCAGCCAGGAAAAAGAATAAACAATTAGCAACTATCTCTGTTTCTGAAAGTCTGTAATCTGCAAAATAAATGGTAAAATTATCAATAACCAATTTCAAAAATATTTATGTAAGTGCATGATGTACACATGACTGTTCCATAGTTTAATTAAAAACATTTCTCGAAATTCCAGTTATTCATATTTTGTATGTAACATTATAAACCAATAATAAATAGAATATATAATGTAAATCGATTAAAACCGCACGCAATACTTGAAATATTATTAAAAATTACCATGTTTTAAATTTCATTGACTGAACGCGTCAATGACTTTTATCAGATTTAAAAATATGTGTTTTTCCTTCTTTATTATTCCCAACATAAATTATCAAAATTGTTAAGCATTTGTGAGTGTATTTCATTGACGATAAACATTGTTTTGGGTTATGTAATACGTATTTTGTAGGATACCAAGGATGGTCGATATTCAACTCATCAAAATTCCAACTTTGTTAAGTGTCAATTGCAATATATGATATGATAAACATTTAATTCAAAATTGAGTTTTAAAAAATTATATTGAAAAGAGTAGTAATTTTAGTACTGTTGACATTGAACGTTTAGTATTATGTTTTGTTTTCACATGAAAGCAGAGTTATTGACATGTTACATGTTCACGCAAATCAGTAAGAAATAGAAATAGAAATTAACAAATCAATGTTGAATAAATAATATTATTGATAAATAACAACTGCATTCATCTTTTGGAATGTATTTTATCAATTGTAAGTATTCCCACTTCTAACATCATCAATTACGATGCAGAGGTGCACCAAACGATATTTTCTGCGAGGCGATACGTGCATAAACCAAGTACACCAGACTTCTTTTATACTGATCAGTATGGAACTAATGGAATTAATTTACCAGCTTCAACTGATCTAACTAAAACATCTTACTAAACACACTGGACACTTTTAATTTACAAACACTCATTTGCAAATTCCGTCGCCGCCACTCCTGAGAGCTTCAGGGGCATGTATATATCCAAAATATGCGAAATGACATGGGGTTCAATAAATTCATTGCTTTTTTGCTGTTATTGTTGAAGATCATTTGATTTTGAAAGATCCAATGGGACAGGTCAAAATCCCCTAAGTCACTGGACCCGCGCATGCACGTTTGTTCCTTTCATAATTCCTAATCATTTTTGTCATCTTGTGGTTTTAGTATGAAAATGAAAATGTTAAAATCGTTTGTCAGCTTTCTTCATTACAAATGTTTGCATGAAGGGTGTGAATAGATATAAGGGTCTTACACTTTTTAACATGTTTTGCTGTTATATTTTGTATTATTTAGTAACCTACTTTGATGTTGTATAATAGTTATCAAAAGTACCAGGATTATAATTTTATACGCCAGACGCGCGTTTCGTCTACATAAGACTCATCAGTGACGCTCAGATCAAAATAGTTAAAAAGCCAAACATAAAGGAGACCTGGTATGATTTCCAATGAGACAAATCTCCACCAGAGACGAAATGACTCAAGTCAGCTAAAGCCCACCGTACGGCCGTCACAAATGATGAGAAACATATGCTACAAACAACTTAAAAGAGGCAACTAACAGCCTGATTCATGTACAAAACAATAAACGAAGAACAAATGTGATATACCACAACAAAATAAACCCAATAAATAACAGACTCAAGACTTGGGACAGTCACATACAGGATGTGGCGAGGTTAAACATGTTTCAAATTCCTCTTGTTCAAATTTCAGAATCACTGACACGAGTATATATTTAGATGGCTGTCAATTTTTGTACACTTCAATAAGAAGATTGGTACGAATGTCAATGAGACAGAGTTCAAATGATAGTTTTTAAGCAACTATAAATGACCATACAGACTTCAGTTGTGAGCAAAATATATACAGTGTTAAAATTCCTCAAGGTTATTAAATTTAAAACAAATCAACTTGAAAAACGGCCTAATTTATGAAAAGCAAATACTTTACCTGAAGCCATATGTTCGGCTGATTTTGTTGAATTATTTTGACTATCTACTATGATAGAACGTCTTCTACTGCTAGTCATTATAAACGACAGTAAATCGGCTCGTCCCTGTAATACAAAACATTCATATGTAATGCACACAATTACTATGTAAATAAACTCACCATAGATATCAGGATTGTAATTTTAAATTAACGCCAGACGCGCGTTTCGTCTACAAAAGACTCATCGTTGACACTCAAATAAAACAAATGTCAAATGGCCAAATAAAGAATGAAGTTGGACAGCTTTGAGCACCAAAACTTTCTAAATGTTTTGCCAAATACAGCTAAAAGTAAAAAAAAAAAAAAAAAGGGCCACAGTAGTATACCGCTGTTTAAAACTCGTAAATCGATGGATAAAAAACAAAATCGGGGTAACAACCTGAAACTGAGGGAACGCATTAAATATTAGAGGAGAACCACAAAACAACATTAAAATGTAACGCACACATAAACGGACTAGGCATTAGACACAATCCGATGAGAATAACAAATATAACATCAAAATCAAATACATGAATTTGGGATAGAAACGTAACGTGACACGTCTTATAGAAATGTGAATTCAAATGTGAATATAAGAGAAAACAAACGACACAACGGAAACACAACGGTAAAATGTAAAACACACAGAAACGAACTACAATATAACAATGGCCATATTCCTGACTTGGTACAGGACATTTTTAAAGAAGAAAAAATGGTGGGTTGAACCTGGTTTTGTGGCATGCCAACCCTCCCGCTTTAATGGCAATTTTGAATATAACATTAAAATGACGACATAACATAACCGGACTACAACACAAATGAATAGGAGAACATATTAGACAAAGAAACACATAAATAAAAGCTAAAAGGCAACATGTTTAAAATTCAATACGCCAGAAGCGCGCCTCGTCCACACAAGACTTACCAGTGACGCCCAGATATAAAAGTTCGAAAGTCAAAACAAGTACAAAGTTGTACAGCACTGAGGATCAAAAGTTCAAAAAGGTTGTGCCAAATACGGCTAGGGTTTTCTGCTTGGGATAAGAACATCCTTATTCAGAACAAATAAAGTATGAAGTTGAAGAGCATTGAGGACCAACAATTTATACAAACAATATAATTCAACAGTTACTATGTAATACAGACAATTATCATGTTATACAGACAATTACCATGTTATACAAACAATTACGAATGCCTGTACCAAGACAGTTGTTATCCATTTGTTTTATGTGTTAGAGCTTTTGATTTTGCCATTTGATTACGGACGCTTTTCTACCTCAGGCATAGATTGCCTCGGCTGGGTTTGGCAAGGCTTTTGGGAATTTTGGTCCTCGTTGCTCTTCGACTTCGTACTTTATTTGGCCTTTTTGGCTATTTTGGATTCGAGCGTCGCTGGTGAGTCTTTTGTGGACGAGACGCGCGTCTGGCGCATATGCAAAATTTAGTCCTGGTATCTATGATGAGTTTATTTACTACTAGTGTTGTCAACGGTTAATCGGTTAACCGGGTTAACCGTTCGAACGACCGAATACCGAATACCAAAAACGTTAACCGGTTAACCGGACTTCTTTCAATTTTAATAGATTTGATATAAATTTGTATTGAAATCATTAAAAAGTTATGTTTGCTATAAAATTGTCGTCATGGTAATTAATTTGACGGATCAACTGTCCAGTATGTTGATTGCTATTGTTAATCCAAAAATATAAAATTAATGTGCAATCACGTCGTGTAAGTCTTTGATATACTTTAAACGAAATACTAACTCAAAAGCTGTAAAAAGCAAACCAACGTGAATTTATCAATGTATACTTGATGGTACCAGTATCAGGATTAATAAATTCAAATTTAAACGTTCCACATTATTTTCGGAGACAACAAGAGAAAATAAAAAAATAATCGGTTTCAGACACATTCAATTCTACGATATCAAGAAGTTTTTTTTATTCAATCTGAAGTAAGTATAACTGCCACAGTGGTTACGGTGTATTTGATAAATAAAAGTCAAACTTCGACAGGAATCTTACAGACAAGCCGTATAATACCAAAGGACAAACTTAAATTCATCGTATAAACATTGACACTAATACTACATCTTCTTATATCTATGTGTAGGGTACTAATGATAGTTTGAGGTCTACAAACATCACTTAACTACCGGTTAACCGGTTAATCGGTCGAACGATTATACGACTAACCGGTTAGGCAAAAGTGTACGATTTGACAACACTATTTACTACCACTGGGTCAATGACACTGCTGGTGGAGATTTATTTCCCCGAGGGTACCACCAGCCCAGTAGTCAGCACTTTTTGTGCTGACATGAATTGTCATTGATATGGGTATATTTGTAAATTAACTGTTTACAAAATTTCGAATTTTTGAAATACTACGGCTTTTCTACCTCAGGCATAGATTGCCTTGGCTGGGTTTGGCAAGGCTTTTGGGAATTTTGGTCCTTGCTGCTTTTCGATTTTGTACTTTATTTGACCTTTTTGGCTTTTTTGGATTCGAGCGTCGCTGGTGAGTCTTTTGTGGACGAGACGCGCGTCTGGCGTATATGCAAAATTTAGTCCTGGTATCCATGATGAGTTTAATTAGTTTGATTTTTACCATGTTATATACAGACAATTACCATGTAATAGAACCAATTACTATATGTAATTACTTCTCCACATTCGTCCTTATTAACAATTACTATAATTTCTTCTCTTAAATTTCTTATGTTAAAATTCCCAATACTGACACAATATTATTTCGATCATTCTACCTTTTTCTATGAAGTAAAATCGTCTATTTGGACGTTACTAAGTGTTGGATTTTTATTTTATTATCCTCCCTTACTGATTTTTATACAGTGCAAAGGCTTTTCCAGGTGGAATAAACAATGCTTTAACAGATAATCCGTTTTCCAATCAATAACCAAAATATTCCAACACTAATGCTTACCCCTTCCGTGTGCCTCTTTTTCATCTTCTTTGTAACAAGGGTTGTCAGATACTTTCTGACATCAGCTGGGATTGCATTGTAACTAAATGCAGAAAATAACTTTGTCATCGCTGGACAAACAGCTGAAAAGATGTCATTACAGTATATGCAATAATTCGCCGAAGGAGAAACAATTCAAAATAACAACCAAAAACTGAGGGAATCGTACGAACTTCAGAGGATCGAGAAATTGTTCGTCTTCTGCTGTAAATGATGTTTCCTCTGCTAGTCAGGACAATGACAGTTGTTGTCCATTCGTTTGATGTTATTGAGATTTTGTGTTTGCCATTTGCTTATAGGATCTTTCCGTTTATATATTTTTTCTCGGAATTCCGTGTTTTTGTATTTTTACTTTTTATCCCATTCAATTTCACACTATTGTTAAAAAAATTATTAATAAGACTTTTTTTTTAATTTACTGAATATTACTTCTGTCGGTCCGTTAACATTCCGTGATGTTTGCGATACCTCTAGGTTTAACATAAATTACTATTCCTACCACAGGCCACTGCAGGTCAACACTCCGTGATGTTTGCGATACCTCTAGGTTTTACATAAATTACTATTCCTACAACAGGCCACTGCAGGTTAACATTACGTGATGTTTGCGATACCTCTAGGTTTTACATAAATTACTATTTCTACCACAAGCCACTGCAGGTTAAAATTCCGTGATGTTTGCGATACCTCTAGGTTTTACATAAATTACTATTCCAACCACAAGCCACTGCAGGTTAAAATTACGTGATGTTTGCGATACCTCTAGGTTATACATAAATTACTATTCCTACCACAAGCCACTGCAGGTCTAGCTATTCCTGCCGTTCCAGCCATCCACCCTTTCTTTATCATGTCGACAGTCTTATCCTCTGTTTCTTTATAGGAATTTACATTATATCCAAATAAACTATTACACAGCGAGTCAACGGAAAAGGCCAAACATAACCTACAATGATATTAATGAAATTATTTAATTAACATATCCTGGTTCTCGATCTTTAACATTTGTATTTAGTACGATTATACTTACCTCACATCTATTTTATACAAAAACAAGTGTGCAAATCATTATTAACTATTATCTTCTTTTTTTATCATTATATTTAAACAATTAAAATTTCAACAACTTTCTATACATTTTTTTCATCTTGTTTCATTTGCCTTGCCTGTGTTAATATGCATTGTACATAATATACCTAAATGTTCCTAATGTATTTCCCATAACAAGGATAATGTTTGTTATATTGATTAAATTCTTAAGCGACGATACTATTCATAGCATATATTTATTAAGATATTCGTCGATATATTAGGAAATTGTTTTGAAACTAAAGTGTTATCCCTCATGCAAAGTTGACATTCAAAAACGTTTCTGTTCTGTCTCTTTTTATCATATATCTGCCGACGGCTTTACATTGTATACCATTCTTGTTTTTCATTTGTTTGGTTTCATAAAACCTGGTGAAGTTTAATCCTCTAAAGTGTGATTGTAAACCAGGCGCTATACCTAACTGATTTTGACAGTATTGTGTTATGTAATGTTTATATCTCACAGTTCCTTATATTGAAGATGTTATTATTTGATGTATTCTTACTCTTGAAAGTCGAAATCATTCTCAGCTGTTAACTTCTCTTCAATGTTATGTATCAGGTGCTCGGTTGACTGTAACAATTTCCCTGTTATCTGTTGACAAAAAAAAAGGTCTTCATTCAATTACATTTTCGTAGCTTAATTTCTTTTAATGTTGCAGGCCATATGCAAATTTATGTAAAAGCTGCACATATTGACATTGTTTGGAAAGTGATGCGCCAAAACTGCAGTGCCAAACGCGCTTTTTTTCATTTTACTCTGTCAGAATAAGAAAAATCAATAACTAGTGTTTATATTCAGCATTTTCGAACCCTGTTTTACTTTTTAAATGTCATCAAATTGAGAGTGGAAATGGGGAATGTGTCAAAGAGACAACACACCAACCATAGAACAGACAACATCAGAAGGTCACCTAGAGGTCTTCAATCATGGTTATTTTTAAATTCAGAGTTTTGGCTGCTTTGTGTCAATGTATATTCCCGTTTTAAGCATATTTTGTGATAAACAATGTCTATTTCCCAAAGTACCTTGAGTTGGAAATTGTTATGTTATATTAATGGCAATCAACAATCTGTCTGTCGTATTCTTCACGAGCTTTCTAGTTTTTAATAAAGTTTGTAAATTACTAATAAGGCACAGTTTACAATAAATGGTATAAAATATTTAATAAATCATAAAAAAATATTATCTACAACATTTAATTAGTTGAAATTACAATTCTTAAGGGATAAACGACATTAGGGCAGCACTTATTTTCTAGTACCTCTTTTTTCAATAGAGTATTTAACATAACATACAACCAAAAGGAAATTTAGAACACATATTATTTCTAGACTGTTAGATCAAGTCTCACATATTTGATTTAAACACATTTTTTTTGTAGTTCCAGTTAAAGTTAACGATACTCTTTTTTTCAATTTCCTTGAATTGTTTGTGTCACAATCTTCTTGGTAATCTTGGAGAAATACAATTAAGTGGTTTTTATTTATTGTGTAATCTAGTTTATCATGTGATGAACTTCCCTATGAATAATGTAAATGGATAACGTTTCGTAATGTTTCTGAATATGATAAAACTAGTTGTAACTTAAGATTATAACTATAGTGCCCCATTGTTAAGATTTAAGGAAAGTAATTAAAGTAGATGATAAAATAATTGTTTGCATGATAGAAACAGTTATATCTACAAGGAAGTCAACTTTAAAATAACATTTAAAAGTGTAAATAGGTATGATCTTATTACGTGTAAAGATATAAAACATTGAAAATCAAGTCCTATATTTTAAGACGGATTTGGTTACCGTTGAATGTCCCGTTTTGTTTGATGCTCTCAAGTAATTTGTATTCTTTAGTTTCCAAAATTTCCGACAATAACGTACTATATACGAAGATGTTCTCTTGAGTATACATGCACTTTGTACATGACATTTAGAAATCTCATGTTATAATGAATATTTTCTGGGGATTTCTTTTCTTCCTTTTTCTTGCTCATTTACCAATACCACTCTTTTTAACAGTAGTCATAAATTTGTATGCAGTTCTAGTAATTGTGGTTTTGCCTAACTTGCAATTATACCTCCTGAACTTAATCTATATTGTTCAATTTTCTCACATACTTGCGAATAATTGCTGTAAATGATCTTTAATTTATTGTTAAATGTCTTTTGCAATTTCTATTATGAGGGTTGGTTGAAGTCTTTCCGAATTCCATAAAGTCATTCTTCCCCGGATCCCGAACAATTGAAAAGTTATTCTCGAATTCCTATAAATCGACATCCCTTTTTCTTCATTTCATTTTATAGCATTCTTCGTAAGAATGCATTTTTGACATCAAAGGAAATATTATGGTCGAACCCATATAATTGTCATAAAAACAAAATGTACTTCCTCAAATAATGTATTAGAGGATAAGAATTTTATTCAAATCTAAAGATGAACTAATATATCCAATATTACTCACAAATTCAACGTGGTAGTACAAAACGTATGCACTTAAACTGTACCTGATTACATTACAAATATAAGTATGAAGAGGCATTAATAGAAGTTTATTTGCACACTGAAACTATTGTAAATGATAAGGAAGTCGTATTCATAAATGATAAGTTAACATATAAAGATGTGATGAGGTCATTGTCGTATTACGTGAAATGATATAATTATCATTTAAGAAAACTCAATATAAAAAAGTAACAATGTTATTTAGGATGATAGACATATATAGAAACATATATTTGGCGAGCTTATAATCTCAATATCTCTGAAATATGTTTCTTTTCATCTTGTGCTCCGTGTAAAATTTATGAACGCAATGTCGACACTATTTCCTACTGCCACAGTAAAAAATATAAATGAGACGTGCATAATTCTATCCTACCAAATTTTCATGAAGACGATTAAAATGAAATGATATTGATAGAAATGTATTACCTGTTCCAAATAATTTGGTTTGAACACTTCTGATATATGTTCTCGTAAAAACGTCCATTGACCATTATCAGAGAGTGCCACTGTTTTCCTTAATAATGGTCCTAGGTCTAAATTTACCTGAAATATAAAAAAAACTCAGTCAAGAAAGTATATCCTAGTTCGTGCCACTTGGTTTGTGTATCTTCTAATTATGACTGATTTATTTCGTACTCTTCATTATATAAGTTCTGGGCTCGCGGTCATAAAACTTTACTTAGTAAATTTTACTCGAAGCACAACATTTCTGCTCAAAACACAAAACCCAGTATTTTTGATTGGGTGATTCCAGATTCTGAGTACAAAAGTCATGCTCGAAAGTTTTATAGTCAATGCTATGGTTTTTGCCAAATGTCAAAGGAAATATTTTGAAAGGATATTTTTTACATTTATACAGCTTGTGTTTAAATTGAAAATGTGATGGCACAAATGGTAGTTATGACTTATCTCAGGAGGTTCATTTGTGTTTTGATACTCAGATGTGTAATTTTTCATACATTCGGTTTCCGGTGTACCTGGTAAAGGTTTTCTTGTTGAAACTGTGGCCAATACAATCGTAAATCATGTTTCTACGGTATGACATGAATGTACAACAATTTATTTTTTTAATAAACATTCATCATGATAGTTTTAATCCTGTATATATTATACTGTCGATATTTGGAGGACATACCTTCCTATTTTTAAACTTGTTGAATTTTGTAATGCATATATCTTGAATCATCTCGGGATCCGCTACCAGTACTACAGGTTTATGTCCATGGTAAATCCTAAACATGGTATAACAAAAAGTATTTTAACTTTATATTATTTGGTATATTAATATTATTTTGTTACACCAGAGACATATATACACATATATGTCTCTGGTTACACATATCTAATAATTTGATTCGTTTTATGTCTTGTTTTAATGCTAGGTATTTGACTATTACTATTAGTTATAATAGTTATAAAATTTATGAAGTAAATAATAATTAAAAAGTAGTCAAACTTTGTATCAAATAAACAAATACAAACATTATCATAATTCTCTCTTTTGATTTCTATCCTTAGATGTAAGTATGCGTTTTGCTCATTATTGAAGGCAGAAAAGTGACCAATGGTTGTTTGTTTCTGTGTCATGTGGTTTCTTGTGAAGAGTTGTTTCATTATCAATCATACCACATCTTCTTATATTAGAATAAAATACCTACCCAACAACATTGCCATACTTATTTATCAATTCTAAATCTAATTCTGTAATTCCCTGTAAAATAAAAAACAAAAACAGTTATAATGTATCTATGATCGTCAGTTATCAAATAAAATTATGTTATTTCCTTGCATGAATTGCTTCTGACACTCCATGCATTATCATACATTGCTTTGTAATGTGTGTGTTATTTGTTTGTATTCAACAACCCCAATTAGGGTCTTTGCGAAACAAAAGATTCAAGTTTCAGGTTTATAAGAAATGGCTTAATGTCACGTAACATTTAACGACTAATACAAATTGACAGAGAATCACCCAATAGAAATACTCGATCGTGATAACTTCTGTTAACATGATTGATGATCTATGAATTGTAAAGGTATCAACATATCCATCCAGCGAATTAAACATCATCAGATTTTTTGTAAATGTAATGATATGTTAGGCTTTATTATAACAACGCCTAAGGTTTCAGTGGCCTGAAAACCTTCCATCCTTTACAGGTATACTTTACATAGATAAATAAAATCGTATTTAAGATAAGCAAAATGAGGATGTTAAATTTGATGTATGCCCTTTTGTGCTTCTTCGTTACATTTGTTGTTTTTATAGTGATTAAGATGATAACACCATGTTGACTGCTGTACCCCTATTTTTGACATTTGCTCTTTGAGTATGTTTGTTTTGTTCACGCATCGTTGACAATGTAATGGAATTTTGATTTTGGACTTTCCATTTTGAATTTTCCTCGGAGTCCAGTATTTTTGTGTTTTTACTTTTTTCTAATACCTAGTTTGCATAAAACCAGCTTTAGTTTTCATTGTTCAGACTTATATTTAGTTAATATCATCAATGCGTCAGTATTTGCTAGTATTTAGTGGCCTAATATCTAATGTGTATAACATCAGCTGTTTAGATATAAGAAGATGTGGATTGAATGTCAATGAGACAACTCCCCATCCAAGTCACAACCTGTTTTAGGTAAAAGTACGTTCTCATTGTTCAGATATCTGGTTAGTATCATCAATGACTTATGTATTCACTGGCCTTACGTTAAGATTGTAAATAAAGTTTTTCTGTTTCAATTTATAAGTAATTATTGGTCGATTAGGAGTTCGTATTGACAAATCGTTAATTTTCATTGGAATATATATGCAAGGTATATTGTTTCGTCTGTATTATCTCAGTTCGTGTTTAATTTCCATTACCAAATCTTTAGGTTACGAGGGTTGTTGTTTATCTCCATTTGTCTTTCAGCTCAAAACAGAAATATATCTTAATATTTTCTCTATTTATCTTTACCTTTTTCTTATATTCTGGGAAGATTCCAAAAAAAGGCACAGGTTGAGGACCCGAAATGCCAAGTCGTTTAAAAAAACTATGAGCTTTCTTCATATATCTGAAAGAAAAAAAAAACATGGAAAGGGACAATTAATATACTTCTAACAAAAACATAATGGTAAATCAATGAACAATCGATTAGTACTAGGGGTTTTCACATATGTAAATCAATGAACAATCGATTAGTTCTAGAGTTTTCACATATGTCAATCAATGAACAATCGATTAGTACCGGGAGTTTTCACATATGTAAATCAATGAACAATCGATTAGTACTAGGAGTTTTCACATATGTCAATCAATGAACAATCGATTAGTACTAGGAGTTTTCACATATGTAAATCAATGAACAATCGATTAGTACTAGGAGTTGTCACATATGTAAATCAATGAATAATCGATTAGTACTAGGAGTTGTCACATATGTAAATCAATGAACAATCGATTAGTACTAGGAGTTTTCGCATATGTAAATCAATGAACAATCGATTAGTACTAGGAGTTTTCACATATGTAAATCAATGAACAATCGATTAGTACTAGGAGTTGACACATATGTTAATTAATGAACAATCGATTAGTACTAGGAGTTGTCACATATGTAAATCAATGAACAATCGATTAGTACTAGGAGTTTTCGCATATGTAAATCAATGAACAATCGATTAGTACTAGGAGTTTTCACATATGTAAATCAATGAACAATCGATTAGTACTAGGAGTTTTCACATAACTATGTAAATCAATGAACAATCGATTAGTACTAGGAGTTTTCACATATGTAAATCAATGAACAATCGATTAGTACTAGGAGTTTTCACATAATTATGTAAATCAATGAACAATCGATTAGTACTAAGAGTTTTCACATATGTCAATCAATGAATAATCGATTAGTACTAGGAGTTTTCGCATATGTAAATCAATGAACAATCGATTAGTACTAGGAGTTTTCACATATGTAAATCAATGAACAATCGATTAGTACTAGGAATTTTCACATATGAAAATCAATGAATAATCGGTTAGTACTAGGAGATTTCACATATGTCAATCAATGAACAATCGATAAGTACTAGGAGTTTTCGCATATGTCAATCAATGAACAATCGATTAGTACTAGGAGTTTTCACATATGTAAATCAATGAACAATCGATTAGTACTAAGAGTTTTCACATATGTAAATCAATGAACAATCGATTAGTACTAGGAGTTTTCACATATGAAAATCAATGAATAATCGATTAGTACTAGGAGTTTTCACATATGTCAATCAATGAACAATCGATAAGTACTAGGAGTTTTCGCATATGTCAATCAATGAACAATCGATTAGTACTAGGAGTTTTCACATATGTCAATCAATGAACAATCGATTAGTACTAGGAGTTTTCACATATGTCAATCAATGAATAATCGATTAGTACTAGGAGTTTTCGCATATGTCAATCAATGAACAATCGATTAGTACTAGGAGTTTTCACATATGTCAATCAATGAACAATCGATTAGTACTAGGAGTTTTCACATATGTAAATCAATGAACAATCGATTAGTACTAGGAGTTTTCAAATCAAATGACAGACAACATAGATTGCCGATGTTTGAAACTTACAGTTCCAAGTAATATACCAACACAGACAGAAAGAATGGTAAAATGACAGGCATTTTTTTACTTTTCATTGATATCAAATTCACATGAATATGAGATGGAAGCATTACCTAAAGTGAGTTATCTAGAGAAAGGATATCGTCATTTTTATATGTCGGTGACACTTTATACCTTGGTAATGTTCTATGTTCTTCCGTTGTGGAAGGATATAGTAAAAAAAACAAAAAATTGGTCGGCCATTAGAGTGCACAACTGGTACCCGTTGGAATACCGACTGTTTTTGAATACCAAATCACTAAACAAGAATTTAAAGGGATAAATTATTGTACGTGTAAGACGAGGAGACACAGTTTATAGTTTGCACTAAAAGTAGTTTGCAAGGCGACCTGTCCAGAAGCAATCTCACAGATTATTGTTTTAAAATATGAATGTTGAAATTTTTTCAAGAACGCTGACAACTTTTCGTTAGTGTTTGGTTTATCGGTACCTACAACAGGAACCATTAATCTGATTTGTGTGTAAAGCTGAACAGTAACAGCATCCTTTTGGATTTTTCTGATGTCATTTTTGATACAAACTGTATGTTCAAAAGAATAGGAGTACAAAATTGCATAATTTCGATAACGCGGTTTGTCTAAATCTGAACATTTTTAAGACTTTTTACCTACATAACACTCGAGTTGTGCCATGTTTGGACTTTTTCTTCAAATAGCACATATCTAAATCAAATTGACTGTCATATATTGTCTAAAATATATGTAATGTTTCATTTTGTTACAGACATCTTGTAATTAATTGACAATTCAATATAAAGTAACATCCTGTTAAAACCTTCTGCTTAAATCAGTGCAGGAATGTAAATGAAAAATATTACTCATGTAGGATAATATACAAAATCACCATGTGAAAATATAGTGCTTACTTTCTTTTTATTTAGAATTTTAAATCCTTAAAATAACTGATATCATTTAAATCCTAAAAAATACTTCAACGTAAACCAGTGAAGGATTTTATTGTATGATTTCTCTATTTATGTTTAATCTCGCTTCCATTTAATTCTTTTCCTTTATGACAGTAGCTGAAGTTTACGTTTTTTTAAGTATTGGGCTAGTTGTATATATTTATTACGAGTAAGAAATAATAATTATTTTCATCACCCACAGTGTATTTGATCCTTTCATGACTAGACAAAATACAAAATTAAGTATATTAGTATTGAAATATTAGTATGTGAAGCATGAACGTCAGGCGTCGTTCATTTATAATCTCCTTGCTCTCAGACTGAAGCGACTGTGTACTGTGAATTGATGATATTTATCAGTATGAAATTAAAAGATGTGGTAGTATTGCCATCTAGAGAACTATCTACCAGAAACCAAGCCGTGTAAATGTTGACAAATTAAGATCACCATGCGACCTTCAATAAAGAGGAAACACTATAATGAGCTATACCACAGTATGATATAATACAAGAAACCAAACCGCTTGATTTATGAAAAAAATAATAACCCCAAAACAAATTTGACAGACATAAACCAACAGCATCCTTTCAATAATAGACTAGGGACAGACATTTAAATTATGCAATATCAAACATATGGGTGAGCTATCATCCTTCTCTATTTACTTTACCCAGGATGCCTTTTCAATTCCTACGAAGAATCAGACAGCTTTGAGAAGCCCGGTTCTTGTCCTTACTAATCAATTTACCCGGTATGCCTTGACAGTTCCTACGAAGAATCAGACTGCAAAGACTACCGTATAAGTACTTTTCAAACACTTCGTAGTACAAATGTACATTACGGCTTGCTAACATGAATTCACAGACACACAAGTGCATGCCATCCTTGAATGTAAGACAATTGAAAAATTCACTGGCATGGAGAAATCACGTACTACAAAAGAACATCATACAATTCTATGGAAAACGGGAAAATTGAGCCTTTAAACCGTACATTACTGAAACCACCGCAGTCAAAAAACTGGAAAAGACAAATAGCTAGATTGAATGATTCACGCCTACAACTGCACCAGACAGACAATCGTTTTAAAATTTTATTTTTCGCCTTTTTTTTTCATTTTGCATGATTGTACTCGTGTATAGATAAGGTTCATTATTTATGTCTTTGTATTGTAAATGTAAAGGCGTCCTATTCTATCCGAGATCAATCTTAAGATAACATTCTCATCTTATATTTAGACTGGCAATATGAATTTCACTACAATACCTAATTTGAATTTAAAGATTTACTTTTCTTGTATCTATATTTTGACAGCAGATTTCAATTTATATTAAATTTTCATAAATGCAAATGAAATATGAAATGAAATATGATAGTACACTTCATTTTCTATACCTAAATAGGTTAAAAATGTTTTAAATGTCGTTGGTTCACACAATGACGTATACATGCATGTTAGTTGTAAATTCGAGTCAATATAATATACGATGTAACTGTGTTGTTGTTCTTAGAATTTGTCCAATACGTGTACGCAAGAGGAGGTCTGAATATTTTGTTTTATCTTACACATCTTTTTAATTACATTGCAAAGATTATCTCTGAATCAATATTGGTGAATAAAAACGTTTAACCATCCAAATTATACGGTCTCTTAATATGTCTAGATAAGGTATTAATATATATCAAAAATCAAAATAATGTCAAGGTTAATGCACAAGCCTCTGGTAAATTAATGTTTATCTAAATGTCATTGTCCCACTGTTCGAAGTATAAGACATACAATTCTTTACACTGACAGAATTTAGATATTTTGGGGTTATACATGCAGTATTTGATACAGTATCAGTAAACAGGAGTGGTTTCAGCAACTGCGCATGCATGTAAATGATGTGTCTATGTTATTCAACACTAGCGCTGCTACATACAATATTCTTACCACATTATATTGTGACTAGCATGGATAGCTGCTCAGTGGCACTCATACCTCTATTAATTTGACAAAATGACCAATGCCTGCCATAGAAACCATTTTTAAGGTCAAAACAATGAAAAAAAGACTGGCAAGCTCCTACATTTACATGGTTCGATGTTAAACTAGTTTTTACTCTACCCAATTTCTTTTTAATTTTAGTTGTATTCGAAATGAAAACAGTTGCACGTAAAACGATACTACAACATTGTATAATATCTTTACCATATGAAGGAATAACTTAATGCTCTTAGGCAGCAACCATTTGATTTTCTGGGGGGGGGGGGGGGGGGGGGGGGGGGGGGGGGGGAGGGGTGGGGGCTATGTTTTTTTTTGGAAAAAAAAGTTTGTTTCCAGGTTTTGGTGAAAAAAATAATTTGTTTTGGTCCCTGAGAAAAAAAAAATTGTTTGTTTCACCCTCAGCTGCCACTATATGTAATGCTAAAATTGAAAGAAAAAAAAAATTGTTTTCGGTTTGTCGCTAAAAAAATAGATTGTTCTTCGCCGAAGGCGAAAAAAAAAGTTTGCAGAGAAAAAAAAACATAGCCCCCCCCAAAAAACATAGCCCCCCCCCCCCCCCCCCCCCCCCCCCCAAAAATCAAATGGTTGCTGCCTTAGTACGTTATCAAGTTCATACATTGTATAACTTTCTAACACACATTGGATATATAGTGTCTAAGGGGAATATGCTATATATTGAAACATTGTGTCATATAGAGAATACCCACTGTCTAACTGAAGTTTCATCGCGTTATACTCCCCCTTGCAGGTATTTCATTCAGTCATATTATTATATTCAGTTGTAGGACATTCAGTTTTATTTTAGATTTACACTCATACAATGTTTACTTCGCAATTATGTTTGCAAACACTTTCTTTATATTTTCTTTGTGTTTTTTAAATGATTTGTCAAGTCTTTACAACTCACACTTCGTGCATAGACAGAGCCATCACGTTCCTTAATCTCACGTATAATACATTACTGTGATTACATAGCCTGATGTCACTTTCATAGTATAGACTATGGATATGATAATGAAACGATTATAAATAAGTTTCAAGGACATCATTAATATCCAGACACTGCGAGACCCGCTTAGGTTGAGGTCAAGGTCGTTAAACACCCCCAAATTTGAATAAGAATTAAAAATAATAAATGATAGACTGTATTCTTATTTTAAATGGAAGATTAGCTCGAAAAAAGATTGAAAGGATGACAATAACACTTAAACACAGGGCAAGGTTGAGAGTATGATAAAACTATGTTTGTAGAATTTGAAAGTCTGGGTTTATTTTAGAATAAGGGTATATTTATCTAAAGTCATTTACTGAAGTGCAGATTAATCATTGTATTACAGTGCAGTTTCCCTACATAAATTCCATTTTAAACGCCCTTGTGGGTCACAAAACCATCTGCAAAGTTTAAAGACCGAGACAGACGGGGCAATCGTCTTTTAACATATATATAATTATTGGTCAAGTGTTATAAATCTGTACTTTTCAATAACAGAATTCTGTATATGGATCTATACTTTTTTATACGTGATTTTATTTTCTATTCTTAAAGTGTTGACTATAGTAGTCTCAGGGATGACTGATAATTTGTTCCTTGTACAAACTTAATTAAGATGTATTTAATCCAATGTTATTGAAGTTGAAGATTGTGTGTTGTGCTACATTGCACGATTAAGTAACGGTTTAAAACAAACGAAGCGATAATCTTATTTGCTTCTACTAATTATCTTGTATCTTTTATGATGCCCTAAGGTCACTTTTTAGTAAATAATTCATGAAATCTACTTTTTGAAATATATCTTTATTATTTGGCAGATTAAATGTAGAAATAGCTGATTATTTATACACATTTAACGAAATAGATTTACGTTAAAAAAAACTACAATAATAATAATAATAATACTTTATTCCGAAAGCAATACAGCTTTAAGAGTAGAAGACTGCTTTCGTCGATAAAAAAAGAATTGTTTGGTATCATGTCTTATATGTTTTATAACATAATGACAAATATAAGATCCTTAAGTACAATCAATATCAACATCAATATACAATAAGCAACAACAGTTACTATATTGGTACACACTATACACAGCAGAGGCGGGTCCAGAAATAAAAAAAGGGGGGGGGGGGGGGGGGGTGGGGGGGGGGGGGGCTAAACCTAAGATAAAAAGGGAGGCCAACAATATGCCCCCATTCAAATGTTGTGATCTACAAAAAGGGGAGTCCAACCCCGGGACCCCCGGATCCGCCATTGACACAATATATTACATATGTACAA